>NW_010340888.1:0-22283 GCF_000700745.2 Antrostomus carolinensis | reverse complement strand
GGAGGGGAGCGGCTGCGGAGCTGGGACAAGGCGTCAGCCGCGCTTGGTCACCTCCCAGTGAGGTAGTCGATGTTCCAGCAGGTGAGGTCGTACTGTGAAAAGCTGAAGTAGAGCCATAATACTAACTATTCCTTTTCAGCATCGAGCCATTAAAAACGTTTGGATACAGTTCTGAGATTGATAGATTAGATGGAATTTAGTGCTGTAACAACTCACAGGATTTTCATTTCTCTGAACAGATTGACTGAAGCCACCAAAGCTCAAAACCATTTTTCTTAGTATTATACGATATGCAAATTAGTCAGTGCTTACAACACATTAAAATTATAAATATTTTAAGCATAAAGCATATTTGGATGGGATTTCTGTCTCCAGCATCTCAACAACTCCGTTTAAAAGCCCCAAATTGCTCTTCCCTTGATTTATATGACTGAATACCAACAAGTGTTTGTAATATGAGCACAGTCACCAATATATGCATGCCCTTTGGACCCTCATTTAGCTAAAGAAATAAGCCAGTATAAAGAGTTATCCAGGTACCAGCCATTCTGGCCATTAAAGCAACATAGAGCAATGTCTAAATCAGACTCTTAATATACAGCAGTACTGCTACCCTACACTGCTGCTTGGGAAAGTCAGTGGAATCACATATTCGGTCTTCCGTTCAAAAGGACAGTATTACCATTAATAGGACACTTCTTAATCCACTGGTTTTACTCACTTTTATGTGTAGCATATAAGTTTAGGGTAAGAGAACAGAAGGATATGGGAAGAAGTCTGTGAGCTCTAGGCCTTTCAGGTAGGTGATTATAAAGGAAGGAGGTGGGGAGGTATTTGTTCTGCTTTTTATTTTTTTGGCACATACTCATGCCACCTAACTTCAGACACCTAGCAGAAAACATTTGCCCTAAGTTCCCCCTACAGGCAGTGGACAGAGATAAGCTTCTCTTGAGGGCTCACTTAAGATCTGGATAGTTTTTTTGAGATGCTTTTTTCTCTCCACTGATGAAAAGGTAGAATATAGGTAGACCAAACAGGCTTTTCACTTACATGATTCAGTTACATTCGGAAAGGTGGTTGAGGGAATATCTTCCTACACATAGGGAATATCTTCCTTCCTCTTTTTGTGGATAGATGTTTGCCTGTGTGGTGCAACTTCATTCATGGTAGCAAAAGTAAAGCAGTGAAAAGATGGCTCAGAAAAAGCCTTGGTTAGCTTTTTACAGGTACTGTTTCTTGTTATTTAGTACCAAATTGTGTACTACTGGATCACAGTACAATTTTAATCTGGATTGGGCATGAGCACACAGCTGTAGGTCGTCAGGGCAGAACAAAAGGATGTTGATGCTGAACTTGTGCTAGCTGTATGCTGCTTGAGTCAATGGTATTTTACCCAGTATAGATAAAGTGAAAATGGTGTGAAGACATGATATCAGACCTATTAACAGTTTGCAAAAAAAGTTATTTCCATTTTAAGCCAATCTGAACTGGCAAAGTAAGCTTGTATTAAATACATTGTGCTTTATAGTTATGTCACCTGTTAGATGGCCTGATGCTAGGTTTAATAGATCACAATATATTGTGTATTAAGATGCCATGGTCTGTTCCGTCATGGCTTATGTTGCTTCTGTGTGTCAAAAGTGAATATTATATTTACGTGCAGTTTAAAGAAGGAAGAACTGTGAAGGAAAACTGCTGTTAAATCCTAGAAGCAACTTGTTTAAAGAAAAATATGTTAATTGTAGCGCATTTAAATATAATATTTATATATGATGTCAACATGTATCTATTACTTAATGTTCATTTAACAAGCAATGTCTGAGGCTCCTTGTATGTTAAAGATTTTTTTTTTCCTCTGCGCTCCCGTTCTCTGCAAATTAAGCTTCTGAAGCAGGCTCCATCAATGAAAGTTTTCCATGGCAGGTAGGGGAAGCAGGGACTCAAACTCAAACAGTGATCCCTTGGGTGCCTTTCTCTGGCCCTATTTGAGGCATTGCATTACAACTGCAAATTAGTTAATTGCAAAAACAGTCTTTACAAAGCCTCCTGACATTTACACTTGGAACAGAATTGCTCTAGTAGACAGGCATGAGTGGCAGACTCATTGAAAATTACTGAGTTTTGGAGACTGAGTACTGCAGATTAAGTTTTGCCCTGACCTTGCAGAACTAAAGATAAAAGCATGCACATTTTATTAAAGTTAAAATTAATCAGGTTGATATTTTGGCAAGTCAGTGATATGGAATGTGATGCAGAGATTTGCAAGCCAGCACTTGGCTGATCTCATATACCTGCACAGCAGCACTGTACAGAAAAGTCCCGTCACCTTGCTGCCATGTCCGTGCCTGGGCCAAAAATGCCGACCCTCTCAGCCAGGCTTTGTAGCCTCCGAGTAGCCTTATGCTGCTATGCTTTGTACTGGAACTGGCATAGTTGGCACTGTGCTCCTTGTTGGAAAGACATACTCTCATCCCACCTAAAGGGTGGTGCTGAGACATCACAAGTGTTTGACTTTTCCTGGATGTATGGTGTGAGATAATTGAATTAATGAACGAGAAATTATCAAGAAAGATAATCTCCTAAAGGTTGGAATCTAATTGTTAAAAAAACTTTCCTCTCAGCACAAAAACCATATGCAACTCTGTGTCCACAACGCTCTTTTTTTTCCTACTCCCTCAAATTTAATCTACTGAAATACTAGTGTGGCATCAAGAAAAGATAACTACAGAGGGAAATTTCAGTCGTATCTTTGATTAATTCTTTTCCTGTACCCACTGCCTTTGTCATTGTAATGGGTCTGCATTCAACTACTTTTTAAAGTAAATAGAATTATGGTTGTAATCCAATTGCAGAAATTTGTACGATTTAGTATAATAGCCAGGTACATTTTGGAAAATTTAAACAAGCCAATGAAGCAATGAAAGGAATACAAAAAATCGTATATGTTAGGTGCAACCAAGATTCGTTGTTCTCATGTTTTTTTGATTTTACAAAAAATAATTATCACTTCCTTGCATTAGCACGGGGTTCAAGGCAGAAGCAAGGTTAATGACAGGGTGCTGTAAGGTTTGTAATTCGGCGTCTTAAAACATTTTGGGGCTGTGCAAAACAAGCAGGTTTTTCTTTCATTTGTAAGTCTAGTTAAGCAAACCTAGGCAAGTAAAAAGTCTGTCGGAAAATGGACACCAGCATTTTGAGCTGTGTCTTACTTGGTAGGAAGGTGGTACACACTTACTTTTCTATGATGCCTGTTGTGCCATCTTGTGTCACAAGCTACTCATGCTAAGGCTGTCGAGATGGCATTCATAGCTAAAGAGCAAATTAGCTAATAAAGAGGTCAGTGATACTACTGTTTCATTTTATGAACTTTCTCCTATATTTTACGGGAGAATCTCTGGAGTAGAATAAAACTGACTAATGAAAAGTCTTATGGAATATATATGCACATATTAAAGCCATATGGTGCAAAACAGAACATCTACCATTCTTTAAAAAGAATTGCAAGAAGGAAATTGGTTACTTTTTATTACTACAGCAAAGAGGTTTCTGGTAGCCCACAAATATTTCTATCTGCTTTGCAAATACAGGAAATGGCAACAGAGAGAAAGGAAGCCTAAAAAGCTAAAGAGCTGTAATTGTTAACCTTTCCTCTTGCTTTCTTCAGGGTATTCTAGAGCGCTTAGATGCTGGAGAAATTGTGATTGGAGATGGAGGATTTGTCTTTGCTCTTGAAAAGAGGGGATATGTGAAAGCTGGGCCTTGGACTCCTGAAGCAACGGTAGAACATCCAGAAGCAGGTCAGTTTTACTGGGAAATGGTAATTTGTAGTCAATGCAAACATGATTGGATAAATAATAAATATATAGGAACTTGTAGTAGTTTTTTAAATTGAAGTATTCCTTGACACTGTAGAATAACACAGTTAAGAACAGCCCAAGAATCTATAGACCAAATCCTTTTCTTGCTCCTTTTTCTTGCTTTTAACACTGGCCAAAGCAGTTGGCTAAGTAAGAATATGAGTAGTGCAAACATACAGTGATACCTCTCCAGAATGCTCTCCTAGTCTTCAATAATAAGCCTCCCCTCTGTTACTGCTTTTTGGTCCTGCATGCTCAAGGGTCATGTTACTTTGAAAGCAGGTGTAAAGAACAGAAGGAGCAACTGGCTGAGCCAGCTGGTGTAAAAACCATGCAACTACCAGACCTGCTTGTCCTTCTAAAGAAGGAGGGAAAAGGAGGGAGGTTCTGAGAATGCAGCAAGGAATGTAGAAAGAAAAAAAAAAGTGAGTTCAAGGCCACTATTTCCATTACAAGAGAAGAGAAGTTTTGCCAGACCGACAAGTTTAGAAATGTGCCTTCTTCTGAGGCAGGTCAGGTATTGCTCTGTAGTAAGCAATGTGCATAGGCACTTACTGCCCCCATGTCCTGTTAGATGAAGTCTGTGTCTTTTGGAAATGTCCAGCTCATGGTGGATTGAAATGAAAACTCTGTGTTATACATCTGACTCCTTAAATACATCAAATTATTAATAATTGCTTAGTCTCATATGGTTGTTATCCCCGTTTCTCAAATAGTAGAGGAAAACACAGCTTCAGTAACATGCTGGAAGTTACACAATAAGCAAATTACAGAGTGGTTTGAGGTTTTGATAGTGCAGATTGCTGTGGGCTTGGTAGTAGTAAAAGTATATTCTACTGGTAAAAATTATATGCTTGGGATTGAATGAGATTCAGACTGATATTTATAATACTGTTCTTTTCCTCAAAATGTAGACCCATTCAAGAGTCTCCTGTCCTGATAGTTTGGGATATGGAGTTCCTTATTCATGTGTGTTAGAGTACGTTTCATTTGCCTACTTATGTGACCATCCTTATTCACAAAAATCCCAAGCATTCTTCTAGGCATGCAAGAATCATATTTAAAGAGCACTAACGTGGGGGTAAACAAATCTGATTTATTTTGGAAATGTCATAGACCATTTGTGGAAAATATTTGTAGATTATTTTTTCCTTTTCCCATTTCTTTACTAGTTTTCATCAATGATTTCTCATGAGGGAGAGCAGAAGAACAAACTGCAGAACATTAGAAACATACAGAGACAGCCCTTTCAGTTGGGATCAGCAGCCTATTTTAATGCTGTGGGAAAAAGAATACTCCCTGCCCTGGGAATGTTTTGACTCTGCGTAAAGGTTGTAAGACAGAAATTTGATCCTGGTTGTTCAGGCAGATTCCTGGAACTTTTTGAACTGTAGCTCTGCTATAATCCGTGTTCCTGAAGAGGTCTCTGTGACTACCAGGAAAGGAATCATTGTGTTAAATCACACTGTTGTTACCCAAGGCCGTGATTAGAAATTAAATTCTGTACTAGTAGAGGAAAGCAAAGGACACTATACTGTTCCTTCACTGAAAGCAGATGTGCTTGCATGTATGCAGATTGACTCTAGCAACTCAAACTGTTTGAGCTTCTCTGGCATAGGCGGCTGTGTTTGTTGCAGCTGAAGGGAGTAATTTTATGCTTCTGACACATTTACACATTTCACTAATCAGACAGATTGTCTGTAGACAATGAGGTATGATAAACCAGGAAAACTTTTTCAAGCATCTGCCACAGAAACTGCAGTGTTCTTGTGTCTGTGTACAGTACCTAGGGTATAAATTATTCCTGTATAAAGCTGTTCAGCAGCATCAGTAGTCTTCTAGAAATTACTATAACTATTGTTCTGTGGGTATACATATAAATCAGTTGATAGCTCCTGTTCTGTTCCTGCTGTGGCCATTGCAGTGTACTTCTTACAGAGGTGAAGGCAGAACTACCATTACAGAGCCAGCTCCCAACATGCCAGTGTAGGAAGTTTGTCCCTTAGAAGTAATGCCAACCTTTCCTTCAAAAGAAGTATTGGCTCTTTAGTAAAATCATCATGTGCTGATTTACAACAAGAATTAAGTCTGTGTTGTAACTTTCAAATAAGGGTGTATTTAGCAAAATAGAGCTTTGGTTTTGGCTGACTAGACTCAGCTAGAGTTTTGTAGGGGGAGAAAACTAGAAAATACAAAATAGAGGAGGTAGTGGAACACTGTACTCTTCCATATAACTATCATCTTGTCCCTTAATTTGTTGCCATGATACTTTCTTCTGTTTTCTTCTTCATAAACTAGAAGCTAAGAAAATAAGGCTTTTTCATTTGGTCATCTCTTTTTCTGGTATTCCTTGTTAAGCTTTTGTGTTCTTTTGTCAAATGTCTGCTTTCCCTTCATAAACCGCTATGTTCTATAAAGGGAAATTTGGAGGTCTGAAGAACTGCAAAAAGTAGAAGGTAGACAAGGTGGCTTGCAAAACTCAAGTCTACTGATAAACCAAATAGAAATCTTCAGTCATTCTTAGCACAGGATAACTAAGGAGAAAGTTTTCTACCTAATGTTCTGAGAGTGAGAAGAAAGGAATTTTACACAGACTGATGTACTGCTTCTGCTCTCTTACAATGGCTCTTCTAGTAAAAACAGTATCACTGTTTTTACAGTAACATTACCATCCAATTGTGGGATAACAACAGTAATAACAGTACCAAACATCTCTTCTTTTTTTGTTTTAATCTTTGCAGTTCGTCAGCTTCACCGGGAATTCCTCAGAGCTGGATCCAATGTTCTGCAGACATTCACCTTTTATGCCAGTGAGGACAAACTAGAGAACAGGGGGAATTATGTAGCTGAGAAAATATCTGTGAGTAGAACTGTTTTGATGGAGATACAAAATAAATGGATTAATTTCAGAAGGTTTAGTAGGAAGATTCTTGAGTACTTTCACAGTTTATCATAACAGTTTTGGCTGTATTTGAGGACCAAAGAATGAAATGATGTGGTTTCAGAGTTTGGAATAGCAAGAAAGACAAGATTAAAGGACAAAAGAAAAATAACAAAATGGGGCAGGGATGAAGAGAGGAAGGAGGATGCCCACATCGTATTTTTCCTATCTGAGGAGATTAGTTTACTGGAGTTTTGATACAAAGAGTATAGGAAGGACTAAATGGACAGAGAGTAAAATCAGTTGAAAAAATAAATGGTTTAACATCCAGAGAAACAAATCATCTGCGAAAATGGTGAAGATTCATAGAGAATAATGAGTGGAATGGAATGCTTTTTAGAAGCATGTTTTAAATAAAGTAACAACTAAAAAATCTGAGCTATACACTATGGTCAATATTCTGTTTCTCATGTGTAAGTGTAATCTGTTACAGCAACAGAAGTACCATGTTGGTGTTTTCTTACCTCCTACACAAAGGAGTTGTAGGATGGTGGGTGTGTTCACTAGGTGCAGGCCCCAGCTCCTCTAGGACTTCTGGCACAAGCTTATCTAGATAGTTCCTTTGAGACTAGAAGGTTTGCCATTGAGTGTTTTCTCTGATACTTTCACCTTTCCTCCTATTTGTTTCAACCTCTGCAAAATAGAGAAGATTCTCCAGGGGACAGGGAGGAAGGAATACCTTTGTACCTGTGAAGATAATCCCAAATCAGAAATTAGAACAATCTGAATACTAGAGAAACACTCGAGGCTTAATTAAAATGTCATATGACCAAATGTATCTGAAATGCTGTACCTTTACGTTCAATAGAAGCAACATTGAAGTGTCTGAAGCGGAGTCCCAGAAACACAGTGCAACTGGAACAAGCTGTGCTGCAACTCTTGCTGCCATGCAAAATGATAAGAAGGGCTGGGAGAGCACCTAGTATTTGGAATGAATTGCAGCAAAGCTTTCAGGATTGATTTGCTGCCAGTTCTAGAAGCAGGTTCCTGCAGGCTTTAACAGGTTTATGGCTCCTCCTCCTGGAGTTCCCAAATATGTATCTGAGTACAAGTGCAAATGGAAGACAGTCTGTTAGCAATAGCCTTAAAAATCAGCTGGGTCTTTTGAGGCAGATATGGAAAACTTAAGCTGAGAGGAACCCATGTAGATTCTAAGTAGTCCACGGGTTGCAGAGAAACCTGCTCTAATCAGTACTTGTTATCTGTTCCAAATAATTATCATTTTCCCAAAATCTTTTTTTCCCAGCCTAACCTTTTTCACAAGCTGTTCTAGTCATTCTCATTTAGGTATAGAAGGAATGTGTCTTTCGGTCTGAGTGATTAATTAATCATATATAGTAAAAAGTTTCCCTTTACTATTCCTAAATTGGTAACTTTAACATCCGATAATTAATGATGTATTTTTTCAAATGCCTCAAACAACTCTAGATGAATATTACATCTTAAATTTTGAAAAATATCAAAATACTACAATACATTTTAAAAAATAAAGAAAAATCAATTTAAATTACTACATATTTTGTTTTCCACCCACAAAATGTCAGAATAAAAGCATATACTTAAGTGGAACTAACTCATTTTCTAAGAGGCAAAGAAAATTCCACTTCACACCAAATACTTGCTTTTTACAGACTATTTGTGTAAGATGTGTTAAAGGGAATATGTTTTTGTAATATTTGATAATATGATAACTTAGAGGTGGCAAGAAATTTGCTTCCTAATGTTTATTATTTTTTTGAAAGATACTAACCTTACTAATCAATTGAGGTTGTTTCACCCTTTTGGCTTGCAGCCAAACCCAGTCTGTTCTCTCACTCTCTGCCTCCCCTCCACCCCCAATGGATTAGGGGAGAGAATTGGAAGGAAAAGGGCAAGGAGACTCATGGGTTGAGATAAAAACTATTTACTAATTAAAATAAAATGATAATTATAACAACAGTGATAACAGAATATACAAATGAGTGATGCACAGTGCAGTTGCTCACCACTGACCAATGCCCAGCCTGTGCCAGCCAGTGATCCTGGAGCAGAGACAGTCCTGAAACTGAAACTGTAATCCTGGAAGAGTGAGCCTGAGCGATCCCCGAGAGCATACCCCCAATTTCTGGTCAGCCCTGGTTAATATACTGACATGACATGATATGATATGGACTATTTCACTGGCACATCCAAATGCCAGGTTTGGGTTTTGCTGTTCACTACGATTCTCCCTCCCAGTCCTGATGCAGCTGTGAAGCAGCCAGACACAGTGGCCTTGAGCTCCAGCAGCAGTTAATAACATTAGTACTTTTATCAACGTTCTTCTCATAACAAATCCCATACTGAAACTAAAACACAGCTATTCTAGCTAATAAGAAGAAAATTAACTCTATCCTAGCAAAACCAGGACATCAATATTATTAAAAATCCTTTTAAATTACAAAATAATATGGAGAAGCCATTATGGCTGTTAAGTCCTTTTGTCCTTTTTGTGCTCTGAAATTACATGCATATGTCTGACCAGGTAAAACTGACATAATCTGTATTCATACAGTGCCAGAAAGTGAACGAAGCTGCTTGTGACATTGCAAGAGAAGTGGCTAATGAAGGTGATGCTTTAGTGGCTGGAGGAGTCAGTCAAACGCCATCTTACTTAAGCTGCAAGGATAAAGCAGAAGTTAAAGGAGCCTTTCGAAAGCAACTAGATGTCTTTATGAAGAAGAATGTGGACTTCCTAATTGCAGAGGTAAATCTGTTAAAAAATAATAATAATAAAAAATACTGGCACAGTGTTAACTTTAAGATGTCTAGTCTGCTTTAAGGAGTACAAGTATATATTGCATCCTCTTTTAAAATTTTCTGCTGTGCTTTTATGCTAGTAGTATCGGGTATTTTTCTAAATGCACAGCAGCATCTGCAAGTGTCCTAGAATAGGGCCTTGAAATCTAAATTTCTGCCTCAGTCTAGCCAAATTCTATACTGGTACAAAAAGGATAGATTAATGTGATCTTGACTATTTCCTGTTTCCTCCCATACCTAGTAAGCAATCAACTCCTGTTTCCTCCCATACCTAGTAAGCAATCAGGTGACCGATTCTAAGGTGACTTTTCTAGATGAAAATAGTTCTTTGAGGATAAATCCCTGATTAATGTGCTGTATGGGCATTCTTATTCTGAAACAAGAGTATAATTATTTTTTATTTAGTCTTAACTTACTAACTTTTTGAAACGCTCTTTCAACTCTGTGGTCAGTGAACTCAGTTGAATTTTATTAGTGTAAATCAGTAAAGAATCAAGTCATTGTATTGCTGGTAAATTTGGGGTCTGTATTAATATGTTTATGCTTCATCTCCAAGAAACAAAAGTAGTCCAGTTTTAATTTCTTTCAGTACTTTGAACATGTTGAAGAGGCTGTCTGGGCAGTTGAAGTTCTAAAAGAATCTGGAAAGCCAGTTGCAGCTACAATGTGCATTGGTCCAGAAGGAGACATGCATGGTGTGCCCCCTGGACAATGTGCTGTCCAGCTGGTTAAGGCTGGTAAGAATCCATTTCAATATGCCCTTTAAAAGTATGGGACAAAGTAAAGTCCTTAAGTATACAGATAAATGGATGTATGTCTCAATTAGATACCTTCCCAATTATACCTGTTGCAAGTTTTGACCCTGTAGAAAAGTTTTTATGTGTACTTTATTAGAGCACTCTTGTAAAGAACATGAAAATGCAGCTATGAAATCCTTATTAACCAGGATGGTATTGGGACTAATAGCCACAGGCAGCTGATACTGAATGGAACAAAACCCTAAACCTACTCAAATTTGGTTCCAGAGACAACCCCAAATTCTGGGCTTGCTGTTAGGAAACACAGGCAGAATCCAAAGCCACCTTTGGTTCTCTGCTCATGTTTTTAGACATATATGAAACACAGTTGAAATCCAGGATGATAGAATAAGAGGATGAAAAACTTAATCTTTTTGCCTATCAACGCCTGTGTTTTCTGCAGGACAAGGGGAAAGGGAGAAGAAATTAATGAGAGGCATGATGAATGATGGTACAGGGATTTATTACATCTGTTCTAAACGACTGTTTTTCTCTAGAGTTAGAGTTAAAATCCAAAGGCAGAACCTGTACAGGTTAGGAACCTGGTAGCTATTTGAATATGTGGCTGTACATAATCAGTCTTCATTGATGAAACACTAATAAGAAAAGCAACTTTATGATGGTGGGAGATGTGTTTCATCATCAGGAAGGTAAAGAGGGGTGCAGCTGAGATGTAAATGGAATGATAACCTCAGGAGAGTTGAGGCCGGCTCTAACCTAACTGCCTTGTTTTAATAATGCTGGTGTAAAGATGGACTCTGCTTCTGGAGTGGTGTGGATAAGAACTTTCACCTCCCACTTCCTGGGGAGATGTGACTTGAAGTTGTTTTCTTCCTCCTAGGTGCTTCTATTGTTGGAGTCAACTGCCATTTTGATCCAGATACTTCCCTGGAAACCGTGAAACTGATGAAAGAGGGCTTGCAGGCTGCTAAACTAAAAGCCCACCTGATGTCCCAACCACTTGCTTTCCATACACCTGATTGTGGAAAGCAGGGTTTTATTGATCTTCCAGAATTTCCCTTTGGTAAGACAAAAGTATCTTTTTTTTTTTTTTTTTTAAAAAAAAAAAAAGGGTCTGTTCCTTTTTCTCCCCAATTTTTAGTAAAGCTGAAGCTGCAAGGTGTCCTGCACAATACAATCAGTCCTGATTATCCTAGCTGGTGTTTTCCATAGAAGGATTGCAGTGTAGCATTGGATTAAAGATCTTCCACATAGAGTATTTCAGTAGTGTCACAGCATGTGACTGAAAGTGAAATTATGATGAAAACAGTTGAAGTGCCACTACCTAAACTCAGTTAAAAAATTCAGTTGTTCTTGTGCTATAGAACCTTAATCAGGACAGCTGTAAACAGTCCAAAGAATTAACAAGAGCAAATATACTATAAGAACCCCAGACAGAAAAGCTTTTGCATTGGAGCTCCCCAGCATTCTGAATGGTACCATCTATCCCACAAGCCCTATAATTTTTACCTGCATAGGGATTTAATGTATAATGCACATGCAGAACTGGATCTAGGTGCATGATTATTGCACTCATAATGGTTCAGTCTTGCAATTACAACTATCTAATATAAGTGAAATTAGAGAGAAACCAGAAGGTTCCTTTATGTTGCTAACAAATGGATTAACAGTTTGAAGATGGATTTATCACATGTATGCTTAGGAGAAATTTTACAAAGACTGAAAGATTCAGACACTTCATGTGTATTAAGGCTTCTGTATTTAGGACTTATTTTCACCTGGGATGTGGAAGATCACATCTCTAAGATAAGAGGACAAAAGCAGCCTACACATTTTAAAATCTATTAGAAATATGCTCTCAATTTCAGGTATAATACACTCTTCTTTTTAAGATCAGACTATAAAATAAGGTATTGAAACATTTTGAACTTGAATTTGTAGCAAAAATTTGGGAGGGAGATGTGATTTTCAGGAAGACTTTTTTTTTTTTTAATTCCTCTCTTTACATGAACTAAGGAAAGCAAATAAAGCATGAGCCTGAGGTATGCATTAAATGATAATAACATGTCTGAGTTCTGAAAATATTCTGGGATTTTTTAAAGTGTTAGGAACTTGTTTACCCTATTCATTCCTTCATATAACTCCTTTGATTGCAAGCAAAAAAAAGATAGAACATATGCAGTAAGTGGTCAAGTGAATTGAAGGATTCAGTCATTGGTTTGTTATTATTCTTGTACGTTATAAGCACTCTATATGAGTGCAGCTTTCAGAAATTTCATGAGTCAGTTGGAGAAGGCTGGTTCTGTGTATGTTTTCAATACCCAGAAGGAGCAACTGATCACTTGACAGCAGATAAGCAGTTTGGTGAATCATTGTTAAACTGACTCACATAACTCTTGTTTTTAGTGGAAGGCAATATGCACAAAGAGGAATTTAGATATTTGAAGTGCACATAGCCTCTGTACAGGCCAACAAGGTAGTTTCTGGCAAACTCCAGCATCTAGATGCCAGCAGTATTTATTTATCTGTAGAACTTTTTCCACATTTCTGTTTTCCCTTCTCTGTTACTGCAATTGCTCTAAAATGTCACCAGTTAAGCAAGGACAGTTTTTTAGAAAGAAATGTCCCAGTCAGTCAAAGCATACCCAGTTATCTCAACAGTAGATATATAAAGGTGCTAAATCTAGGAGCAAGTTACAATCTTCTCATAAAAAATGGATGAAAATTTCAATCTCTTTTTACTGTAAATGTTAACATAAACTGTTAAGCTATAGATCTGTAATTCTGAATAAAGCCAAGAAAAGAAATGCATTGACAGGCATGGAAAAGAAAATGTTAGTCAGTTTTGGGAAAGGGAAAATCCCACAAAATGTGATCTCTGTGGCAGCTTCTCATAGAATACTGCTTGTTTTCAGTTAACATGTTTCACCACTTGTGTGGACAGTTCTTATGGCGATGTTTATGCTGGTTTGTTCAGAGAGGTTAGGTTGTTGCTGTCCTTACACTCCTGAAGCACAAGGACTGATTCATAGAATCATAGAATGGTATGGTTTGGAAAGGACCTTAAAGATCATCTAGCTTCAACCCCCCTGCCATCAGCATGGACACCTTCCACTAGACCTGGTTGCTCAAAGCCTCATCCAGCCTGGCCTTGAACACTTCCAGGGAGGAGACATCCACAACTTGTATGGGCAACCTGTTCCAGTGTCTCACCACCCTCACAGGAAAGAATTTCTTTCTCATGTCTAATGTCTAATGTAAATCTGCCCTCTTTCAGTTTAAAACCATTACCGTTCATCGTATCACTACACTCCTTGATAGAGTCCCTCCCCATCTTTCATGTAGGCCCCCTTGAAGTACTGGAAGGCTACAATAAGGTCTCCCTGGAGCCTTCTCTTCTCCAGGCTAGACAACTCCAACTTTCTCAGCCTTTCCTCATAGATGAGGTGCTCCAGCCCTCCAGTCATCTTTGTGGTCCTCCTCTGGACCTGTATCAACAAATGCACATCTTTCTTATGCTGAGGGCCCCAGGGCTGAACACAGTACTCCAGGTATAGTCTGAGGAGAGTGGAGTAGAAGGGGAGAATCACCTCCCTTGACCTGCTGGCCACGCTTCTTTTGATGCAGCACATGATGTGATTGGCTTTCTGGGCTGTAAGTGCATGTCACTAGTTCATACTCAGTTTTTCTTCCACCAGTACCCTCAAATCTTTCTCTGCAGGTTTGCTCTGCATCCACTCATTGCCTAACCTGTATCCATTTTTGGGATTGACCAAACCCAGGTGCAGAACTTTGAACTTGGCCTTGTTGAACTTCATGAGTTTCGCACAGGCTCACCTCTTTAGCCTGTAAAGGTCTCTCTGGATGGTATCTCTATCCTCTAGAGTATAACCACAATGCTCAGCTTGGTGTCACCTGTAAATTTGCTGAGGGTGCACTCAATCCCACTGTCTGTGTCTCTGACAAAGATTTTAAATAATACTGGTCTCAATACCAACCCCTGAGGGACGCCATTTGTCACTGGTCTCTACCCGGATGTCAAGCCATTGACCACAACTCTTTGAGTGTGACCATTCAGCCAATTCCTTATCCACTGAGTGGTCCACCCATCAAATCCATGTCTCTCCATTTTAGAGACAAGACTGTTGTGTGGGACAGTATCAAAGGTTCTGGACAAGTCCAGCTAGATGACATCAGTTGCTCTTCCCTTATCCACTAGTGCTGTAATGCCGTTGTAGAAAGCCACCAAATTTGTTGGGCATGATTTACCCTTGGTGAAACCATGTTGGCGGTCACCCATCATCTCTGTTTTCCATGTGCCTTAGCATAGTTTCCAGGAGGATCTGCTCCGTGATCTTGCTGGGCACTGAGGTGAGACTGACCGGGCTGTAGTTCCTCAGGTCTTCCTTGTTACCCTTTTTAAAAATGGGGGTTATATTTCCCCTTTTCCAGGCATTTGGAACTTCACCATTTTGCCACGACTTTTCAAATACGATTTATATTGGCTTAGCAACTTGGCAGTTCCCTCAGGACCCTCGATGTATCTCATCAGGTCCCATGCCTTGTGGCACAGTGGGTGATGGAGAAGACAGAGAAACACTCTATACAGTTCCCCTGGAGTTTAGTTGCTTATGCAAGTGTAGATTGAGTGCAAGGTGGTACATTCTTACTGTTGATCACTTTGTATCAATTTTGCTTTAGCTTTTTAATTATATATGATAGACAAGGGAATAATGAATTTGTGCTTCTGTTGCTTTCTCTCATCTTCAGGACTGTACACAAGCTTATTTTTATTTAAACAGCTTTCTAAGATAGCTTCATCCGGTTTTCCTTCTGATATTATACCACGTACCTTTCCTTTGTCCAGAGTATTTCCCTCTGAGACCAGTAATTTTCTGTTTAAGAACTTTTCATTTTTTTCCTTCTGCAATTTATTTTCTGACCCTGTCTCTTAATTACCCATTGGATTTAGAGTAGATTTGCTTTGTAGCACCTTGTTGCACATTAGGCATTTTTGGGAAAGCACAGAGGGAGAAGAATCCTTCCTGTCTGCTGTGTTGTTGGAGCCTTACTACCTCACCACAGCTTCTTTGCCCAGCAGAGTGTTCAGTGCACAGACTTCATGCTGCACTCACCTGATAACCATGCTGATGTGCATAAAGAAGTGCGAGCATTTTTATTCCTTTATTCCTGTATTTTTATTCCTATGGTTTCTTCTTCAGTCCCTGGTCTTTTCTTTCCCATTCTACCATTCCTGTGCCTCCTTCCCTTTGAGGTGTGCTTTTCTTTCTACTTTTTAGTTTCTATTCCTTTCCTTCCACAAGTCCTTCCTCTCAGCTCTGTTTTGCCTTCATTCTGCTCACCACAACCTGCAACAGGGAAAAGGGTTCAAAATAAAGATTGCATCCTAACTTAGATAGACAGAACCTTCCAGAAGGAGCAAAGTGGTTTGAGGCAGCAAGCTGCTTATGGCTGAGATTATAACTAAGTAAGGAATGGGCTAAGAAATAGCTAAAGATCCCAGCTGTCTGTGAAACAACTGGCTGCCATTAACTGATCATGGAAAAAAGTGTAGGAAGCATTCTGGAGGAATAATGACTGGGTTTATTCCTGTTGCAGGTAGGCTGATACATTCTCCTGTCACAGATTGGAGTACTGTCATCAAATTTACCAGATATTGATTGTTTATTAGGAGTTCTTTGGAAATGTGGGCATAACATTGAAAGTACTCCAATACTCCAGCTAAGAACTCTGTCAGAATGGCAAGCGTGTGACTTAGGGCGTAATCATTCTCAGAGGATAATAGGTGCTTTTTTGCAAGGCCAAAAAAAGCTTACAACAAGCATAGCTCTGCAGAGCATAGCAGAATCTAAAAGCTAGACTTATGGAAGTTTGCGTCATTAATTATAGCTCAGACAGTTCAAACATCTACATCTACAACCAGTATTGCAAGCAGCGTGCAGGTATCTCAACAACATGATTTCTTACCAAAAAATGTGCTGAAATGGAGCATGGTGGAAACTTAACATATTGATGTCCTTGCAGGTCTGGAGCCAAGAATTGTAACCAGATGGGATATTCAAAAATACGCAAGAAAGGCCTATGACTTAGGAATTCGTTACATTGGAGGTTGCTGTGGATTTGAGCCATATCACATCCGAGCAATAGCTGAGGAGCTGGCTCCTGAAAGAGGATTTTTGCCAGAAGCATCTGAGAAACATGGTAGCTGGGGCGATAGCCTGAGCATGCATACCAAACCCTGGGTCAGAGCAAGGTATGTATGAAATATGCTGAACTGAAAAAGGACACCAGCCTAGTCCTTGCAAAGGCTTATATTGGTCCATGCAGCAGACTTGCTTAACTGATACGGACGTCTAAATATCACTGTAAACATTCTATGCGTTAGTAATTTTCAAGAATTAAATCTGATCTGGGAGCAGGGAAAGGGATGAAGGGGAAGTAGGAGAGCTCCAGAAATTCTCATCCCTCTTTAAAATGAGGATTTGGTCTGAATTAGTGTGGAAGTGATTCATGAAAGCTAAGATCAAAACTAACAGACTGCTGTAAAACAGCTCGTAATAGTGAGCAGCTAACAGTGTTCCTTTCAAGGATGAAAAGATACTTTTTAAGCTTGTAGCATTTCGTTGCATGATTTCTTTCATACCACTGCATCTAAGTATAAAGTCAGTCTGTGCAAGTTAGATGACCATTTGCAATGGGAATTTAAGCCACATTTCCTTTAGTATTGTGAGGTGCTGGAAAAAACCCCTACATTTCCTTTTCTTTCTTTAGGGCAAGAAAAGAATACTGGGAGAATCTGAAGCCTGCTTCAGGCAGGCCATATTGCCCTTCAATGTCAAAGCCAGATGGCTGGGGAGTGACGAAAGGAGCCAAGGAACTGATGCAACAGAAAGAAGCAACAAGTGAACAACAGTTGAAGGAGCTATTCCAGAAACAGAAGTTCTAAATCACTGCAGTTGTGTAAATGTTAAAATGATTTCTCTACAGACCATCTCATGCTTCACAAGAAAATCTGTGGAGTACCCTGTTGATTTATCAGTTAATGCAGAAAGAATGTGATTACAGATTAAATATGTCAATCTTTGATAATAAATCTTTCTCTGAACAAATAGTTTAGAGAATGCACAGTCAGGAAGATGTTTGGATTCTTATCATAATTAACCTTCTGTTAGCTAGGTGCATTAATTGTGTAGACACGGAAATACATGGAGAGTAATAATTGGCTCAGCTCACCTCTGAAAAGACAAAAAGCCATCTATAAATACAATGTAAATGAACTTCCACTCCTGAGGCTGTTTTCATTTTGGGATTAAGTGGGAGCTTCCTCAGACGTCAGGATTTGCTGAGGGCTACTTCATGGACACACTAGCTGCCAATGCTTCAGCCACACAGTTAACCTATAGTTGCTTTCTTGACTTCAAGAGAATAAAAGTAGACTGGAAAGACATCCTAAAATTGGCATCAAAAGATAAGGAGAACAAGATCTTGCAGGAATTTCTTAAGCACAGCAGAAAGGTTCAGAGAACTTTTAGGAAAGAAAAATGACAGGTAAATATCTCACTGTTTTTGTCTGAGGGTACCACATACACAAGATTTACTCCTCTAGAGACTAAAAGGCTTAAGAAATTATTCTGAATTTTTAAAAATCAAATAAATTAGAAGTAATATGATGGAATAGTATTGTATTATCTTCACATCTTAAATCGTAAGAGCTCAAACAGAATTGCATACCTCTTAGTAAACAACTAATTTTCAAATGATAAAGCTGATTTCTGGATATCTTGTTGGAAATACTTGGTTATCTCAAAACAACACTTCAAAATTGAAGCTTCCTAAAATATAAGTCCTGTTCATAAGACAGTAGAACATTCCATGATTATTTTTTTTTTTAAGCTGACTGATTCACTCTAGAATCGTAGCTCTAAGGAGACATGAAAAGACCTGTTAGGAAATAGATCAATCCACCTAAGTTAAAAAAAACCCATGGACATTTGTATACTGAATTTATTGAGAAGGGTTTTCTTAGGAAGGGTATCACTACACTTGGAACTCATAAAAGACACCTTTCCATAGCTTATTTTTGTGAAATATCACACAACTGAGATTTCTTTATAGAATCTAATTCCCACCCATTCTACATTAAAGCAACAACCTTTACGAAAATACCATTCTTTAAGTTAGTGTTGAAAGCTTTTGTTGGACTACTTTTTATGTATAAGCTTATTTCATTATTTCTACCCATGTTGGTATTCTGCAGTTCAGGAATCATTGAAATATGCAACACTTCAATGGGAAACTCCAGGTATGCTTTTCAGACTGTTATTGGCAGACAGATTTAGAAAAAGCCATCTGCCTTCACCAAGCTTATAGCAGACTGAAATAGTTACTAGCTGGAAATTTTGCATGAAAACCAAAAGAAGACAAATCCAGAAAGTGGATATTTTCAAAAGTAGATTATTTGAAAAGCATCCATATAAGTATATATGTACTACATTACATTCCTTTCCTTCCTAAACCCTTCTGGATGTTTTCGCTGCAGAGAGTGAAATAATGCAAAATCTGTAAAACAAAAAGGCCAGAGTTCTGATCACCACCAAAATGCATGCAGCATTAAAGATGTATGCATGATAAAGTGGCTTAAAATACAAGCTACAATTTATGAAAAAGTGTTTTGAACAATCATTACCTGTTTAGAGATTTCCTGTGACAAAGGATGCAGCTTGACAATCATACACCATATAAGCAGCTAGACTGACTTTTTGGGAACTGTCCAAATATGCAAAAACTTGTATTGAAGTCAATGAGTTCACTTCACAACGCAGAATATTGAAGAACCATGGTATTTAAGAAGATGATCAACTATGTTTTGAAGCATTTATTTTAGATACCCAGTTTAAAAAGGGTTAATTTTAACAGACACTAACGATGAGAAATATTTAAAAGGCTTTTTGAAGCCATTCAAAATGAGAGGTTAGCCCAGGGCGAACCTATACAGTTCCTATTTGATTCATATCAGAGGTTGATCTTAGAAAGGAATTGACAGTGGGATGAAAAACAGTTGTCAGACTGCTTTATTGATCACTACAGAACCCCAAAGTGTAACATCAAAACAGCACCCCCCACCACCAAAAAAAAGAAACAAAACAACCCCCCCAAAAAACAACTCTGAGCAGCAAAGCCAACAAAGCTTTATTTTCCATTTCTTTCTGTGTAACATCTTAGTGTGGGTTAAGGGATCTGTTAGATTTCTTAAAGGTCTCTAATGGTTTAATACATGATTTGTTTAGGAACTAAGACTGACAGCGCAATCATAGGAAGTTTGTTTCCTTAGAAAGTCTGTCTGAAAACTTAGATAGGAAGTAAAAGATACTTCAGAAGGTCAACTCCTGTATTTAGTACCCGAAGGCAGGATCAGGTATTCACAGAAGGCATTTGTTTAACCTGTTTGGAAACACATCTAATGATGGAGTTTCTGTGCCAACCCCAGGCAGTCTGGTTACTTCACTCTTTCTGACAAATTTTTCCTAATTTGAATATTCCTTGATGGAATTTAAATCCATTATTTCTTTCCAGCTCATTACAGACATGAAGCATTATTCACCTTGTCTTTGCTGAAGTCTTGTATACGTTTGTAGGTTTACATACACATTCCTTGTTTCTCTCGCAATTGAAAAGATCCTGTTCATTCATTCTTTCCCTGTGGCCTGAGTCTGTGGTTCATCATAAGCCCAGAGATCACCTCCATCAGATCTTTTTCCTGGTAATTCATTACCTTTTCTTTATGTTCCACTTTATTGAGAGATGGTATCTGGCGTAAGTTTTATGTGAGATATCAATCTCCACTGCATACAATTTAATGAAATTGTGATACTAAATTTCATCAATGGTGTATAACTGTTGTACACAACTCCTGAGAAAGACAGCAATCAAGTACATTCCAACTTTAGGAATCTGAAGATGGACTTTCCATATATGGGGTCGACTTCTATGTCCATTGAAGTTGTAAATTTGAAAAGAAAAGCAAATTTGGTTAACAGAACTTAATGCAATGAGTGGAGAGTAGTTGCTAGGAAATGAATTTCAAAGAAGATAGAAGAAAGGTATGTGTGGAATAGGGAGAAGGAGCATGATTCTATCTCATGACTGACAAAGCAACACCAAATATGCATAATTCAAAAAGCGCTTTACAAGCATTACCAGTTATTGATGGGTAGTTCAAGATGCTTTGAAGCATTAATTTGCAAACATTTGCATGTTTCAGTGCAATTGAAGAAAGAGATCAAGTGACAACTGAAACACAGGAGGGAAATGGTCAAAAGCAAATAAGCCCTCGTTTTCAATTTACCCATTTGCAAATCATGACAGTGGTAGCAAGAGACCAAACCTGTTCAGCTCGGTAGGCTAGTCTTTGCCTGTTGGCAGACAGAGTAGTAAGGTTTATAGTTAGGCGTTATGCAAAATCCTTTGATTGGTTTTTATTTCTAATTAAAAAAAAAAAAGAAAAAAGAAAAAAAAAAAAGTAGGGCAGTTCCACCCAAGAGAAAACAGGAATAAAAAGACTGCACTATTCTTTGGGTCAGGCAGCAGTGTTGTTCTGCCACATTTGGAAGTCTTTTCCTGTAAAAGGAAAGGCTTGTATGCAGGAAAGTTTGCATGTTCTTTTCAATTATGTCAGCTGGCTTGCTGGAAGATTCTGCTGGCTCTTCCTACAGACCTTTCTGTAAAAAGGCATTTCTCAGTACTATCACAGTCCTACAGCTTCATGGAAAATCAAAGGTGTGTCCTATTAAGGCAAAATTTTAAAATCTTGTTTCTCGCTGTATAATTTCTGCTCAGACTTTTTCTATATGATGAAATCTCATCAAATTGTACTTTAAATACACAGGCTGGTAGCAATCTGTGCAAATAGTGCCTCCTGGCGACTCTTGGTATGGCTACAGGACAGGGGAAGGCGCAACTCAAATGCCTTCACAGGTTTGCATACGCAGACAGTAATCAGAAGATCAATTAATTTCTGTTTAATTTTAGAACAGACTTAATTACACCTGTATTTGTTACTTGACAAGGAAGAGTTTTCTCTACAAGAAAAGCTTTATATGTCAAAGCTAATTAAGTCTCCAGTTATGCAATGTTTCAGCCTTACTTCACTGAAAAATAAAAGGGCTGGACTGAAGTTCTTCTGTGAATATGTCCAGGTCAGCTCTTTTTTTTTAAAAGGCCTATAATGTATACAAAGAGATTTTAAATTATAGGGAATGGGACAGTGAAGAAAAAAGTTGTAAGGTAGTTAACAAATGGAAAACCTAAAATACAGCTAAACACTACATTCTCCTTGCCTCCCCTCTAACACTACTCCAAAGTCCCAGCATTATTAGAATACAGAATTTCCAAAGTTTAATTCTTAGTAGTTAAGAAATTTAACCAGATGTCCTTAAATCTGCCTACTCGGGTGTTTGTCCTACACAGTGAATAATACAGAGGCAAAGAAACACTGTGTGTAAGATTAAATGTCATACAACACTGCATCTACCACACAACAAGGCAGAATTTAGCTGATCTGACAGGCAATCAGGGCTGCATCCAGTGTAGCCACTGCTTTCTGCAGGGCCAGACCTTGCCAGGTTTCTGTCTTATATCCTGTCAAGGACATGGCAAGCCTGTCCCATAATTGAACAACAAATTGAGGCTATATTCACAGAAACGCAGAAACACAGAATCACAGAATGGTGGGGTTTGGAAGGGACCTCAGCAGATCATCTAGCCCACCCCCCCTGCCAAAGCAGGTTCCCTACAGCAGGTTGCACAGGAAAGTGTCCAGGTGGGTTTTGAACATCTTCAGAGATGGAGACTCCACAGCCTCTCTGGGGACCATATTCCAGTGCTCTTTCACCCTCACGGTAAATAAGTTTTTCCTTGTGTTTAAGTGGA
>NW_010340887.1:79741-80724 GCF_000700745.2 Antrostomus carolinensis | reverse complement strand
GGTTACTCCTCTCCCTCAGTGCCGGGACGCCGGGCTGGCTCCTGGCTGCGGCACGGGCAGCAGCCGGGTTATGAGGGTTATTAGTGTGATTGTCATTATCTCTCTCTTCCCCTGTGGTTCTGTGTCTCTCCACCACTTTCAGACCAGCCCATTATAACGCCGGCGAGAGGCGGAGCCAGGAGGAAGATCTGAAAGGGTGGTGGGTGGAGAAGCAAGGTAGCAAAGGTGGGTATGCGCTAATAAGCCGTATCAGAGCCGTAATTAGCTGAGATGACAGCGAGGTCTTGTTGGAAAGTTATTTTACGAAACTTGTTTGTGTTTTCTCCTGCCAGGGCCCTCCCCTTCCCGGGTATTTCGAATGGAGCGACTTGGCAGAGCCGGGCCCGCCTCCCAGGTGTAAAATGCAGAATGACTTATAGGTGGCAGAGCAGAACCTGTTACATGCCGTGATTTATTTTAATAGCGCCGTATATAGCAACAAGTTGTAATGTGACAGCTCAACAACCTGTTGGAAAATAATAACACGGCTTTGCCGTTGTTGAATTCCTAATGATTTATGTAGCCTGACAAAGTCATTTCGGTCCTGGCCCCTCTTTCCTTCTGTCATAACCACACCCGGTGCGGGGGTAAAATGGGAACAGGTAGGCAATGCTGCGGGCTTTTGTTACGAGGGAATTAGTTAAAACCTTAACCTTAGTTTTAAGTGTGTTAATGTGCATATAGTAGCGTTGCTTGATCTCTTCCGGATGGTGCGTTTGTAACCTCTCTGTTATAACTGTCGCTCTCCAATAAAATCTTTTATTGTGCCTTTTTTTTTTTTTAATAGTGACTTTGCTTTAACTTTTTTTTTTTTCATGTTGCGGATCTATAAATTTTCCATAAAACCCGGGATAAAAAGTATTCTGTAATTTTTACCTAGATGCTTTTCTTTCTAGAAAAATCAGCCAGGATTTTGGGGTTTGTTTTTAGGTTTAAGTTGTCAG
>NW_010340887.1:61097-79697 GCF_000700745.2 Antrostomus carolinensis | reverse complement strand
ATCTCAATGGCGAGAGCAATACGGCAGTAGCTGCTCTGAAAACTCCCTGTTCAGTCCTATCCTGCTCGCTGTTCAAAGTCAATTGCAAAATGCCATTTGACTTCATAGGGCAGTAGCGCTAGCGTCTGCAAAACAATAACAAAACAAAAACATCAGCAGAAACCTAGTGTAGTGCTTATGTTTTATTTCTCATACGTACACTTTGAATTTTGTATCCTGGAGTAAAGAGTTGGATTGCTCCATATTTTCCGAAAGCAGTCTTTCTAAATTGGACCTTATTTGAGAATAAATACTTAATGCAGAGTCACTCTGGTTAAGACTGTGCTGATGTGGTCTGGCTGGTAAGGAGTGTTGGAGAGGGACATGAGAAAAGGCAGGTTTAAAAGACTAACAGAGGAACCAAACAGCACTACTTTGTGTCTCAGTCTCTCTGAATAGCATATACGTTCCCACGCACACACCTGCGTTTCGTTTCAAAGCTTTGCCATTTCTTCAGTCTGTGTGAGTCTTAATACTGAATGATGAGAGGTTCTTCTGTCCTTCTGGTTGTAGTTTTGCTTGTAGTTTAATAATAAGAATAGGTCTGATGTCTTTCTGTTCTCTCTAAAGCTGTACATACCAGTTCATAAAAGCTGGCAATTCAGAAAGACAAAAATAAGAGGAGGGAGACCTCTCTTGGTTCCTTGTTGTTGTTGTCTCCATGGAATGTAAACCGAGATCCTTCTGTAAAGTCTTGCATTAGCTGTAGGTGCCAATGTTTGTGTTTAAGGGTATGGGAAAAAGCTATCATTCCTTCCAAAACTTGTATTTTCTAAGATGATGCCAATGGTGAGGGTAGGTTTTTTTTCCTCTTCCTGCTTTTGTTGTAAATAGCAATGAAGTAGTGATGATTTGCTAGCTTACCTTTGATGTTTATTTTATTGCCGTTCCACTATTTGTGTGGAAAATGTACACATTGTCTCTTATCTTTATTCAAAGAACTTAAAAAGTCATTCAAAAGCTGTAGGTAAACACATCAGACATAACAGAACCTTTTTCACAGCCATACTTCGAGACTAGGAGTGGATGGCAAAGCTGGTTTTGCAAGATTTGAGAGGGGACAGAAGCTTGTGTTGGAAATAATACAATTACAAAGACAGCTATTAACGGCTGGGAGCAGGGAGCCTTTCTAAGATCAGCGCTGATTCTTGTTGCAGCTCAAGGCCCCTTCGCTGTCTCTGAGTGAGTGCCTGTTGTAAACTGGCCCTTGAGATCTCTGGTGGCTCTTAGACCTGAGAAAACATTTGAAGGTGCTTGTCTGAAGGACTGTGTATGGTTTAAATAGAACCTCCCTGGTCCAAGTGAGAGCATTGTCAAGCCCATTGCTATTGCTGCCCATGAAACAACGAGCGAACTTGTAAGAAGTGTCAAAATAGTCCAGCTACTCCTGTCTCTCACCACTGAGAGTATATGTAACCTCAAGTCTTTTCCTGCTATAGTTTTTTAAAAGGCACAGTATCGCCTTCAGATTTATAAAGATTAACACAATCATCGGAAAAACTGATTCTGTTAAGTAAACTTCACATCAAAAGCACTTTGATGTGCTGTATTATAGCAAAGCCAAACACTCCACCCCCGTTACCCCAAGAAAGATCTCCAAAAACCTCTAGTGAAGCCATGTAAAAAAAATCTAATTCTTTGTTCTAAAATGAAATCTCTTCCTCTTTAGAGTGGCAGAGCAGGACTTGTTTTGATGTATGACCCCCTCTTTTCCTACCCAAAACAGTACTTAGTCAAAGACAAAGGGGAGAAATGCGAATGGGTTCTTGAAAATCACACACTCAGCTTTGCTTCCCATTTTCTGTAGTATGTGACTCATTTAATTCAGAAATAGTAAGAGTGTGCCAATGGGTATTTGGAGTAGGGCAGTGTAGTCCTTTGCAGTTTGCTCAAGCTATGGATTCTAAAAGTATTCCTTACTAAGTGTAGCAAAATGCTACTCTGGTGGTTGTGGGTGTATTTTTGGTTGGTCCAGTTGTGTTGTCTTCATGGTATTTTAAACCATGGTTTGGTTTTACACTTCAGCAAGCATCATGCAAAGATGCATCATGCTATGGTCTTGCTTTTATTTTTTTTTATATTTTCTCTTTTTCATACAATCCTTTCTTACCATCTTTTCTGCCTGTGTTCCTCCAAACTGCTAACTAGATTAGAGATGGCTTTGAGATAAGGTCATATAAGCACAACTGGTCAATAAAGCTCTCTCTGTGGTGACTGGGAAAGTCCTATAGTCAGTGATAGGCAAGCTTGTTTGTACATCTGAGATGTCCAACACAGCAACTGGACAAAGTGCTTCATCATCTCTTCTCCTCCTCATGTAGCAAGCTGCAGGAGTGTGCTACCTTGCCAGGAGTGATGAAATTGGACAATGCAGTACACTGCGTGAGCAACAATAGACCAGTTCAAAGAGTTCTCTTTGGATGGGCTGCTCACAGCAGGAGACGTGCCTAGCATGCATAAATGAACTACAGAGTCTGTGAAGGTTGGCTAATTGCACTATGTATATTTTTGTAGTTGAAGGAAATCCAGCTAGAGACTGAGATGTAAGAAAGGAGGTTAGTGGAAATTCATTTAGATCTTGAGAGGAAGAGTTTGATCACTGAAGCAGAATGCATGTCTGCCTGAAGTCCCACATTGGGAACTCTACAGATTTGCACTTTTTCACAAGGACAGCCGTTCCCTGTGGGCAGAGATTTTCTCATGTCTTTGGCAGGTACTAAGAGCTGAATTTACAATGAGGACTTCCATTTCAACTTTGTTTCACACAGTCTTTATTTTCTTGGGAGTTGTTGCTCTGAATGAATTTTTCCTGTACCGAGAGCTTAGTATCAGTTCCTCCCTGTGCCCACTTCATGTCCGATAAAAAAGTCTGTCTCAGCAAATTTCTTTTCTCCAGTGTACTGGATTGTGACAGAATGGGCAGGGACAGATTTTCTCCTGTGAAGAGGATGACATGGTTGCTGTTGTTATTAATGCTTAGTAACGGAGAAGTAATTCCTGGTTCCTACACTATCTTTTCCACTCAGAGATCTCAGAGCTCTCCTATTTTACAGGCAAAGAGGAGTGAATAAATCGTGTGGCAAGTTGGCTGCAACCCTGTCTGTAGAACTGAGCTCTTTGGAGTCATTGTCCTACCCTGTGTCTGTTGAGGTAGCCACCACAAGGCCTCATCAGAAGCGTTAGACCATTTAGCAAGGAGCTGTCAAAATGGAGATTGCTTTGCCCTGAGACTCAGATAATTTATAGCTAATTCTCTTTTTTTACTAGTGCTGTGTTGAGCCTCAGGGGCTTGAAGAGGGCTCCACACTGGCCTAAGATGAACCTCTCTGGAATATATTGCAGGTCTGTGTCTGAGAGAGTACATGACATAAAAGAGGTCAGGGTAAGGAGTAGGGTTAAGTCAACACAGTGTTTATGACATATTTTGTGATGACTTAATTTAGCAACTGTCCCCACAGGCTTTTCTCACAGCTGGTTACCTGGTTTCATATAACTGCACCAGAAGAGAGAAAATCCAAATGGTGATGGACTTACAGGTTTGTGGATCTCTTCAAGGAGATTATTCTTACAGTAAGAAAGAAACTGGTATTGGAAGGCAGCACAGGTATTGATAAGTGTGGATGTAGTTGTCAGGATGGAATTGCTTGCTAAGAGACAGGCTCCACCGCGATTAGAAGTTATCTTGTGTTATGTTTGTTATGAAGTTATGATGCAGAAGCCATTTGGTGAAATTCTTTGGCTCTCTGCCAGGAATAGTGAATGTTTCTTGCTACTGGTGCCAAGCAAACTTAAAAAGAAACATCATAGCTTGTTATTGCTGGTGCTAGACCAAATATCTGTTGGCGCCAAACTTCGTATTGATGCCAGAGGCTTGCTATCACTGGCCCATGATATGAGGAAACACCAGCTGAGCTGTTACAATAGCCTCTTATTGCCTTCAAGTCCATGCATTGGTGGAGCAGAGTGAACAGCTTCGTAAGAGTAGTAGAGTGAAATTAACTGAGAGCTGAAGGACTTTAAATGTGTGATGGGGAGTCATTGAACTTTGCTAGCCTTTCCTGGAATACACCTAAGCCAACTCAAAAACATATATATTGTACATGGGTAAACAAGTCACTGGAGATATGAAGGACATGTTTCCATTGAACTAAGTTAAAGTACTATTTATAGCACTGCAGATTAACAAATGAATCACTTTGCCAATAGTATTCCAGTTGAACAGCAATAAGTGTTCAACATTCTTACTTCTGGACTGGGTTGGGTTTTTTTGATCATTGTTGTTTGTTTGGTTTCAAAAAGCTATTTCTGGGTGGAATCCCATGACTTATATAAACATTAGCCAAATCTGTAAATAAATAATGGTGTAAAGAACATCTTGATGTTTTGTTTTGTTTTTTTTCTCCCTAGACCAAGGCAATTGCATTATAATGGAGCTATTCAGGAGCAGGCTGCTGATGGCCAGGCCTTCCTATGGTAGGCAGAATTTGGCAGTAATGCCCCCAGATTATGTCTCTCTTGTGAATGTTCTGTCCTCCATTTGCTATTTTCCATTTTCCTTCCCTACTTCAAGATCTGAATCGTCATCTGTTGAGTCATTTTGGTCTAATCCTCCAACCCCTTGGACAGCTCCAGAACAGCACTGGTATCTTTGAAAATCTGATTGGTGCTGCTGCTTGTGTACTCCTGGGACAGGTAGCATAGTTACACTGAAGGTACATCTACAAGCACCTCAGGGTGATGGGGGATGGGGGTTTATAACCTCGACACCATGTTCCAGAAATCAGGTGTGTTTTCACTTTCCAGGTGGCAGAGAAATGCAGTAAAAGCTTGAGGAGCTGGTTCTTCAGCTACTGCAGATCTGACAAAATCATTAGTTTAGTTGAGTTGCATGGGTTGAGTATATCTGATCTCCAGTTCCTAGGTGAGTTCTTAAGGGATTAGCTGAGTTTCAGTCTCTTGAATGTACGAACAAACATACTGTTGCCTCACACAGACGTGAAGTTTCTTCCCTAAAGGTGTCAAAGTGTTTTGTGCAGAGGGTGTTGCTATTTCTGTTCTGTAAGTAAAGGTTCACAGGTTTTGAATGTCGTGGCCAAACTCACATGATCTAAGATGGGAATAGGACATGGGTTTCCTAATTCCTCAACTACTGCGCTATCTACTAACCCCGTTGTTTCCCTGAACCTTTACATATACTTGAGTAGATTAAAAATTAACCTCCAAGTGGGGCACTTTGAAGCAAATGTAAAATGAAACCAAACACTTGTCTTGGTTTTTAGTCATACTAGATTTGCAAGAAGGGTGTGTTTAAATGATGCAGGTAGATAAAGGCTTGTTAATTTAGATTAGAGTAAAAGTCAGTGCGTTATCAAAGCAAGTGACTAATTAGGAAAACTATTACCTTTTGGAAAAGAAACAGTCGAACTATCACTCAAAATGATTTTAACTAATTGAACAGTACTAATGTTTATGCTGAATAAAGGCTCCTGCAACTGCTGGGGAAAGGAGAAAGACTCAGAGCTTCTCCCAGGAATTGCCAGTGTTCTGTTTTTTTGATAATTTTGCTTTTAGAAACTTAACAGTTCTTGTCATCAGTGTGTAAACATGGGGCAGGGAGGAGAGTCCTGTGAGTCATCAGGGAGCCAAACTTAAAGAATTTAAGAGAAGGGCTGCATCATTTGTATTAAATATATTGCCCTCAGTCTCTTCACCTTACTGAGCCAACAGGACAGCAAAGTTCTCGTGAATGGTTTGAAATGATCCAGTGAATCTCAGGTCTGTAATAACTGCGATCCGGCATTTGAGAACCTGCAAGGGTGGAGACACTAGGGCAAATCCATGGTGTGAAAAGAAAGATTACAATCAGACTGTATTTATGTTCAGACAGATACATGCAATTGTGAAGAATCATTAAATAACTGTTAACCACACCTGCACAGAGCCTCTGGCAATGCTGGCTTATACAGAATCTCAAGAACTGCCATGTGCCTGACATCATACCTTTGCAAGGAAAGAAAAGTCCTGGGTGTTATCCCAAGGCTGGTAAGTAAAACATAGTCCACAAACTTGAGCCAGTTTAATGTCTGTTAGTGATTTTCTGGTGTGTCACACCCAGTACCTTCTCCCTTGTAAATCTGTCAGTAGTCCTGATTTGTTTGTTTAAGACCAGGTCTTACTAAACATCTCTGAATCTGCTTTAACGCAATGGCTACTTCCCTGTAAGTCAGTCAGGACCGTGAGGAGGGAGTAAGTGTGCCTGCACGCAGGAAACCTAGCACAAATAGTATCTTGACTTCTCTGGAGGTTGTAATTGCTGCTGTGACACACAGCTGGTTGTTTGGATTTCTTTCTACATGGATCATTTTCCCTTTTAAAAACATTGAGGGTTTTGGACATTTTTTTCATGATGGAAATGACATTTCAAAACCTTTTTATTTTTACTGTAAAAAAAAAAAAGGGAAGCCTATGGGGAAGGGGAGCAAGCAGAGTTAAGGTAGCAGAGGAAAAGGAAAAGGGGACTGTAGCAAAGCTGAGATGAAGACATGGAGATGTGGTGAAAGTTGGAGAAGATGGCTCCAACCAAGAGCACATTGCAGAGCAGTTCCACTCAGACTGTAGAAAATTTCCAGAGTGCCCAAAGGTCTCCAATTTGGCTGCTTTTGCTGGTGGAATTTTTTGAACTGCTCACATCTACAGCTTTCCTCAGGCTAGGGAGTTCTCTGGGTTTTCATTTCCCATGGTGTGTTTGGAAGCAACCGTCTTTCATCTGCATTTTCTCTCTTGGAGTATTCTTTTGCTGTCTTTCATGGCTAGGGGTGGTTGAGGAGTTTGTTTTATTTTATTGAATAAAAAATATAAAATAAATGCAAAAGTGAAGGTTGAACTTCAGTGTGTAATTCCTGAAAGGGGCTGCTATGCTCTCTCTTTCTAATTGCAATTTCTGTACAAAATATTTCCCTTTTTTTTTTTTTCTTAATGAAAATCTCCAGTGACTGTGAAGAATAGGAGGTTCTGAAACAGAAACAGCTTGATGGATGCACAGAGAGATTTTCAAGAAGGTGGAATAATATTTCAAAAACTTGCATACTTCAGTATTCATATTAGAGAAGTGTAAGCTGTGGCACTTGGCACTGATAGATCAGACTATGGAGATATTTACTCATCACTTACGAGAGTCCTTATTCATAGCTTTATTTATTTATGCCATAAGGGTTTGGAAGACAGTCCATTTTTGCTTTCTCCAGTTGAGATGGAGTCAATGCCAAGAAACTTAGCAAACTCCAAACATATATTTAAACTTTTAGGAGTTATCAAAGTATTGTGGGAAAAATACCCTCCCACCATACTACTTTAAATACCCATCAAGTCTCTGTAAGTAAATCTTGGTGACTTAGAGTTTATTTTGAAGGCAAGATATGAAGTTGTACACCCTGTACTCTCTTGCCCCCACTTTGGCCTTTAAATATGTTATCATTAAAGGTTGGCCCCTTGAAGTTAAATGGAGTCAAGTGCAGAGGCAAACTGAATAGGTGGGGCTTTCACTCCAGTGGGCCTGAATTCAAACCTTCAAAACTTTGGCCAGACTCATGACTATTCACATTTGAGACTTTAATTAAATGGTGTTGGATATGAGAGTTAAATGTGGAAACTCTGTATTGTACTAGCTCATGTTGCCGAAAGAAATAGAGCCGTGCTGCTTGATTGAAGAGACAGAGCTAAGTGAATAATTCGCAACAAATAATTAATCTAAATGTTTCTAAATGATTCTTACAGAATCTGATTATGGTTGAGAAAGATCCCTATTTATTAATGCTATGGGACTCCCTTTCACAAGGGGAAAGTTTATTTATATAAGATTAATGGGTTGAGGTATAGACTTGCAAGTTCTTCCTGAGTCATCAGACCCAGAAAACATGTATTTTGTATTAAGGTTAATACAATCTTCCAAGCAAAAGCATTTATGAGTGTACTTTAACTGATGGGTATATGATGACTGACATTCCAAAACCTCTTCTGCAAACACCTACGCTGGCATACTTTTATACATAGGAGTAATCCTAATTAATTTGAGAAAATTACTCTTGTGCATGAATGTATTCATTAGTGTTTGAAACATCATGGTCTTAGTATGGTGAGTCTTGCAGATACAATCTTGATCTTCTACTTAAAGATAGCCACAATGTCCCATCCAGTCTTTATGGCTGCCTTAGCATTAGTAAATAAAACAGGCCAGCACACAGTCTTTGCCTCTGAGGGCTTGCGTCCACGTGGCTAAATTCTCTTCTGTCCAAAGAAGTGGCCTCATCTGTACTGCCTAGAGGTAACAGTCCTTTTCTCTGTTCATATGAAACCAATACATTTTGGTAAAGTACAAAAGACTCACTTGAGAGTTTTGTACTGAAAATTCTGTATTTTCATCCTTCAGGAGACCATGACTTTGTGTTGTGTGAGGAAGTACTGGGTTGCAGGGGAAAGCCCGTGTTGGGAGGCTTATTGCTAGTCAAACAGTATGGATAATCACATGCCAGCTCTTGAGTCTGTGTCCCAGCTCCTTTTAGTTTGCAAGTGCAAGATGTAACTTAAATGAATGTTTGCATTTATTTCACATCTTGAAGCTCTGATAAGGTGTTACTCTCATTTGTTCTTTACAGGAAACAGTAGCACTGTTGTTTTCTTTAGCAGTGTGCTTTTGGGGGTGTGTTGGTTTTCTCTTCCACTGATGCTGAAGGGTTTTGCCCAAGAACATTACAGGGAAACTGTCTTTCTCAAGTGTGTTATGAGTCTTCACTTCCAGAGGTAAGATTTGATGACAGCCTAAGTAATTTTAAAATTTTTTTTATAAATGCCATTTCCGTCTGTCACAAGAAAACTAGTGGCTGGGGTATTAAATGGTTGGAAAGTTACAGCACTAAGGAGAGTCGCTTTATTTTGAATAGAGGAGAAAGTAGAGAAATTCATAGGTGAGAAGAAAATAAAAACCTATGAACTGAAGACATAATAGTGAGTTTGAACTGAAAATGTGTACCTTTAACAATTTCTAAATATGTAGATTCTGCTTTGCAGATAGTGAGTTTTCAGAGCTGCTGCCTGAAATTGTAAATGCCTGCACATGCTGTCACACCAGGGAATCGTCATCATCTCATCCCAAAGCAGGTGCCTTAGTACATGAAGTGATTTGCACCTTGCAGTGCCCATTTCTGTTAGCCAAAAGGAAGCCTTAGGCTTTCGAGGTGATCACCTGGGATGTATTACAGGGCTCTAAAAGTATTTAAGGTGAATTCCAGACTGCTTAACTCCTTTTAGGAAGCAACTAAGCTTGAGGTACTTCTGTTTTTGATGTTTGTGATACTCTGCTTAATGGAGATTATTTATATAGGATAATTGATTGTGAAAGAAAAGCTGCTTTTGTCATTAGTCAAACTTCATCTTGAAGTTAAGATAAAATTTAATATAGTAGGCTAGACCAAAACACTGTTGAAGGTGAGAAGGATTGCCCCTCAAGATTTATTTGTTGCTTAAAAGCTGCACCCTGTGTTTCACCTTGAGCATTGCAGTTGTTCTCTTCATTCGCTTGGCCACCTACTTGCTTGTCATTCTTTCTGACAGAACTCATGTGTCAGGGCATTTCACATTAGACTGTTTTGTAACATCTTTCTTTGAAATGCTAGAACATCAGCACTTGCTCCAGGAAAAGGTGAGTTAATATGTGTCTTTGTGTGCCCTGATGATTGCCTTGCTTAATCAATGGTAAAAAATGGTGTCTTTATTGGCACTGAGAGCTTTCCAAAAGTGTTCTTTCCACTGCTAGTGATGTGTTGCTTAATAAAGCTAGCTTAAGCTTGCCACACTGAGTTTTGTGTTGTTTGCTTCGCCTTGGTTGGTTACCTCTTTCTGTTAACTTTCCATATACAATTTAATTAGGTTGTGAATAATAGGACATGTTATCAGATGGTATGGCATTATTAACTTCAGTGAAGTGTTGTGTGATGAACTGGCTAAAGATTTGGTCAATAATTTATACATTCTTCATATTTAACTGTCTCTGTGCAGTTTGGATGAAGATAACTGCCAGCGTATGTGATTGCAACTCTATTGCCAAAAGAGGTCTGTCTGTTTATGCCAGTGAGGTGCTTGACTGTTGGTATAAATATAATAGCATGGTAATTACTGGTTATAGATACAATAAAGATCAAACTTTTTTTCCCTACAGAATGCTTTGATTATCCTGGAAGCCTGTCTCTAGTCTTTTCACATGAAGAATGCTAGCCAAGAGTATGACGCTTCAGAGTTGGAAACTTGAGTGAAAAAATCATGCTTTATTTCTGGAAATAACGTGTATGTATTAGTTGCCAGTGAGCTGTGAACAGTGTTCTCAGGTGTCCTTTTATGCAGATTAATTATGACTTATTTTGGCCAAAAAAACAGCAACAAAAAGTACCCCTTTATAAATCCTGTAATGCTCATGTTTGCTGGTTGTATAAGAAAAATGTTATGGTTTCTCTTTTCTGATTAGATAATTTATGAAATAAATTAATCTAATGCATATGTGAATAATAGGGAAAATTATAAATATGCAAACAATATCTAGTTTTAAAGTTGTTTTTCTTATGTATATGATAGTTGAAGTAAGTTAGTCTGATCTCTTGGCAAAGTGAGTAAAATGTACATATTGATAGATATCAAACTGTTCACAAATACTTTCAGATGGAAGTTGGTTTTATAACAGCAAATGGTAATCCAACGCTTTCCTACTCTATTCATTTCGTACTTCACACCGAAAGGTCTATGCAATATGACACAACATGTTGTGACTCCCCAACAAAATGTTGCAATACATATTGGTCAAGGTATGTAGTATTTCAGAGCTATGCATAATTTGTGATTGCAACAGTCCCAAATAGGATGCAAGCAATGGGAGCACATAAAATGTGCTCAGTGTTTCCATCTCATTCATAAATTTGACTCAGCAGTTCCAGTTGATTATTAATAGTTTCTCTAACAAGCCTGGATTGACCAAGTGAATTCACTTTAACGTACTCAAGTAGTTTCATTAACCTTGGCCTATGCAAAAGTGACTTTCTAAATTGGATTCAGTGCACTAATCTTGGTGCCTGTGCTATTGTGTATTGCATCAAGGGACAAAATAAGCAAGTAACAAAGTGGTAAAAAAAAATATTATTTAAACTGGAAGTGAGGCAGAATTCATTAAAAAGAGAATATGTACTGTGCTCATTATAGGATTTGCTAATGCTCACAAGTTCTTCCAGCTAAACTTAATGTATGCAAATGATTATTTACAAGCAGTTATTATCAACAGTACTAATAACTTCTATACTAGTAATAATAGCGATCTAGACTAATTAACTGTTTTGAATTGAATTTTGTAATATTTGCAAGTTTTCTTGGTTTTATGGGAACTAAACAAAATCGTCCCCAATGGCTAACACAAAACTCTGTTTTGTAGAATACGATTCTGGGTTTGGAGACAAGAGTTGAACCAGAATAAAGGGCTGGCTGAGAAAGGTGCTGCTTGTGCCAACAAAATGGAAAGAGGAATAAAGTCAACATAAATGCGTTCAGTGTGCGTTCTCTGTTTGTATGAAACAAATACATTTTAGTAAAGTGCAAAAGACTCACTTGAGAGTTTTGAACTGGAAATGCTGTATTTAGATGGTTCTAAATGGTTTGGAGGTGATGCTGTTCTTGTGTTGGTGCTTGGCTGTTTTTCTGGTTAGAAAGAAAACAGTTTTATGATCTACAGGCAAGTTTTCTTTTATTCCTTCCTGGCTGTGGGAAAAAGAAAAAAAAAAAAAAAAGAGAAATCTTGATCTGACTATAAACAGAAAGTAAAAACAAACTCGTGGGAGCACAGAAAAGGGATCTCCTAATTTTTACAGCGATCTGTTCAAAAAACGTTTAAGGATGGCAATGTTGTGCATTAGTCTGCAGGTTCCATGGGACCTTGTTCTATCTGTTTGGGCAGTGAGGTGCTGTGCACGAGCCCTGTGCAAGACATAAAAATAAGTGTGAATGATAGCAGTGCAGATAATATTGCTTCTTATAAATAATAATTAATGCTAATTAGTGTTGACTCTGTATGTTGTGGCTTGGATGAAACTCTGGCAGGAATTGACAGATATGCTGATATGAAATCTCCACCCACAAAGATCTGCTGAAAGAGCAGTATCTAGTGTAAGGGGATCTGCCCTTCTAAGTGCAAAGAATACAAAGTTTTTCTAATTACTTTTCTTCTTTGCAGGGAAATCAGACTTGCAGCTTTAGTGTCTGCATGCATGGGTCTCTAGCAACTTCAGACGTGGAACAAAAGCAGGATCAGATCATGTTCCTTATGTAAGTGTATAAACAGTGTTTTATGTTAACTGAAGATAGAATGTGTAATATAATGTTCTCCTATAATACTGCCCCTATCTCAGATGAAGACGTAGATGCTGATGTGTTTGTTGAGGACAGGCGATACCCAAGCCACGCTGCTGTGGTTGTCCCACAAGATGTGGGAACGCGTGCTACACAAACTGGTGCCGATAGGGAGGCTGACGCCTCCTCACTAGTCTTTGGTAAATCTGTATCTGCATGTGTGTCCGCACATATGCATACTATTTTTCCTCTGCTGCTTCCCTCCCACTCGGAGGTGCCTTCCTTTCCGCATTGCCCTCAAGCCGGGAGGTCAGCGCTACCACTTCTTTTTTGCCAGTCATGCTTTTCTTTCTGTATTTTCTCCTTTAGTCCTTACTTTCCCTCCTTCCAGTGGAAGGGGCAGCAAGAGCTGTTTGGCTGATTTAATGTTTTTCTGGGAAGGAAAAGATAGGACTTAGAAAAATAGGATGCTGATTTTTGCCTCCAGGCAAAATGTGTAGGGGGGACATTCTTTTTCTTGAGGGAGGAGATTTTTATTACCAGGGAGGGAATTTCTCTTAACAAAGCAGCTTTACCTGCGTTCCCCTGAGACACAGGAGTCGGGAGCTTGTGTGCTGTCTATGTTATGGAGGAGCTGGGGCTGAATGGCCAGTTGTTATCACAAAATAACCCTACTTCCCAGAGGGAGAGGAAGGGGTTGTGTGTGGCCTTGCAAACAAGGAGGAAATGACTGGTTGTTCCTGGCTTGGTGGGAAGAATTGCAGGGTCCCTAATCACTGTGTGACCAGAAAACACCCTTGCTGAGAGCTGGAGACCAGGCCATTTGCTAGAGCAGCTCTGTGATGCCATTAGCTGTCTCACAGTGGGTATATGCTAGAGAGAAAATGGGCCTATGGAGCTGTACTAGCTGGCATTTCAAAGGTAAGATATTCTGTTTTCTTGTTTGTTTGCTGGCTTCCCACTGGGGGATTAGTTATATGTTGAGATGACTTGATTTGATACACACCTTCTTAGCAAATACGTTGATTCAACGTTTAGAGGATCATGTTTCTTTGTGGTGCAGAGTTATTTATTACAATATTTGTGGCAGGCTGATGACACTCTTGCAATGATCAAAAAGAATAAGTTGTGTGTTTTCTTAAGAATGTGTTAAACCAGTTCTGTCAAAATAGAGCTAATAAATACCAGTAATTGTTTAGACAGTTGAAAAGGAATAATTCCCCACAATTTTTAAAAATGTTGTAGGTAATGATTTGGCTGAATGTGTATGGAGACCTATACTTACCTCTACATTTCTGAAGCTGAGTGTAGAGTACTGTGCTTGTGTTCTGTGAATCTAGAATCTGAAAATCTAGTATTTTTCCTTGAACATGCCAAAGAATGTCTATGTAAAGTAGACAGATTTCATCTGCTAAACTGCTTTGGCAGAAGTGAAACACTAGAATAGCAAACGTAGGCTACACCTTTCTTCTTAAACTGTGGAAGCTGGTAGGAAGGTGGGCAGAGACCAGGCAGATGGCACAGGTTCTACCAGTTTAGTGGAAATCCTCACAGGCCAGCATGGGACTGATCTTACTTAACATTTTCATTAATGTCTTGAGTGTAGAAGGTTGGAACTGGCTGATGAAATTCTCTGCTGACATAAGATGAGGAGACATTGTCAATATAGAGATAAAGTCTGGTTCTTCCCATACTGGGGTACAAGGGTAGGAATGATGGAAAGAGACCAAAAGTTTAATAGCTGAGGGCTTCTGTGTTTACTGGAAATTGTTGGTCCCTACGAGCCAATACAACATGAGGGGGGAAAGAACTTGGTGGAGAAAGATACGGATGTGGTAACTGGCTACAGAATAACTGATCTTTTGGTGAAATCTGGGAAAAACCAAATGGAAATAGAGTAGTCATTAATGGATTAGGTTTGTAATTAGGATGTAACTAAAAATGAGATTCTGCAATACCCTCCCAGCAGGAGTAGGAAGAGCAGCAAACCTAACTGGAGCTTCATGAACTGATGAACAGGGCGCCTGATGCAGGTGCTAACAGTATCGGGGATAGTCTGATGACACAAGGCTAACCCAAACCTTATTTCCAATGAAAGAGAGTGTGATTTATTTAGCTATGTGGTGCAGATAAAACGGGAAATTGTTGTAGGCATTGATGATTAAAATTCTGAAATCCAATAAATAAATTTAATATTGAATTATGATGATATAACATTTTATTCCTCTTAATTTTCATTAATTTCTCAATGTATGACATATATTCTAGTCTTCATGGAACTCATTTTTTGTAATTGGTCTTGTGTCAACATGCAGCGAAGGTCAAATTGTTTGCCATTAGTGACAGATGGCTTAATTTAGTAATAGTTCTTAGCAGTTATGTAGTGCTTTAAATTTTCAAATCCCAGTTCAAATATTAGCTAATTAGTCATCACACCAATTGCTTTAAATATTATCAGGCTTTCTATAGAGATGGGTAAATATCTGTTGTTATCCATATTTCAGAGAGGAGGAAATTGAGACACGGATGGGCAAGTTAATTCTCTGTGTATCTTTGTATATAGGTATTTCCAAGGTACCTGTCGTTTCAAGGCTAACAAGTCTATCAACTTCTTAGACCTGATTCAGTGTCCACTGAAGCCACTGGAAATCATTCTAACAACTTCAAAGAGTCCCCTTGCTGCCTAATTGGATTACCCTGCAAAGGCTAGCTTCCTAGTATTACTTAACTTGTATAGTGCACTTTGAGATCAGTTGATCCTGGCAGTCAGCACCCTTAGTCTTGCTGTAGGGGACAAACAGTAGCACTCAGAAATGATGAGGATTTCTCAGTCACCCAAGTGGGGAAGTCTTGATTCTTGAGGCTGAGTTGAGTGCTCAGTTTTCTAGAAAAGTTATTTAAGAGCTTGAAAAGATTGATAATCTGATGATGAGGTTTTCAGAAGTTCCTAGGTAAGCATCACCTGTTGATTTTGGAAGGAATAGCCAGGTATTTTTGACAGTCCCAACATAGATTTCTCAGTCTGTTCAGGCATCCACATAACTTTTAAAACCTGGCTCTACACTTCAATGGTATGTGGGAGTTAAAACTCGGATAGGAAAAGATCAATGTAGACTTGTCTGAAAACTCCAAGACTCAGCAAGATGTTTTTTATGTTGCTTTTTAAAACCTGAAGTTCTGTGGAGAAGAAAAAAGGAAAAAAAGAAAAGAAACCTTAGCCTCAAGTGTAATGCTGAAGGATCCTAGAAATCCTTTATCTATGGAGTGGCAGGCAGCTTTGTAGCGTCAACTAATTGTGACATACCTAGTCAGTTTGACCAGTTATGTGCGGTCTTATGGTTCAGCTCTGTTCTTTGAAAGATGGAAAATAACCCTTCACAGATTGAAGAATGTGTTGTCATGTATATTAATTCAGAGTTTTCATTCCTTGAGCATTTACTGTGCTTTGCATAAGAACTGCCTGTTTCTACAAATGTTCCTCTCCTTAAACTTGTTGGAATTTGTGACAGATAGAATAAAACAAGTGAAAGAGCATATGGAAAACCGGCTTTTATCAAAATTTATCAATGTATAATCAGGGTTGTTGTTGGTTTTTTTTCCCTTTTAATATTAACCTTTGCTTGACCCTATTAGTCAATAGTGCAGCATTCCCCAGGGTTTGAAAGATGAACTTAGATGTGGGAAAGCAGCACAGACAACATTCTGCTCACTGTCCTGCCACATGCTGCTAAATACCTGCTTCTTTTGCCTGCCTTCCCAACCAGGAGTGTCGTGGTGTTTGGGAAATGTCACAGTAACAAGAACATATAGAACAATCTTCTCTTTGGGTCAAAGTCCTATGCTATGCTCACAAATAAAGCTTTTCATGTTTGTTACTTGTTGCTCAACAGCAGTCATGCAATGACAGACATTTTAAGGCAGACCCCTCCTTAGGCTTATGTCTGTAAAGGAAAAATGACGGGAGAAAAAAAAAGCGACATGTTCCTCCACATGCTTTAAGATGTCAGATGTTATTGGGGCATTGCAGTCAAATCAGTGTGTCTATAGCAGAGCAAAGAGGTGAAACAAGCCAAGGAGATGGAGGCTGTTGAACCAAACTCCTTCTGTCTGCTGGCATGTTAGCAGCATGTGTTGTCAGGCTTTAGACTTGGCAATGTGTGATCAATACTAATACAATAACAAGTGGCAGCTGTTGCATTCAGCTACACTTGAACATGTGAGGGGTTTCTTTCTGACCCCGTGCATCTTGTTAAGAACTGTAGCTCTGGTTAGCTACACCTTCCAAAAAATGAAATACGAATTGGGTCCAGGATCTGTATGGCCACTGGCACCGGCCTCCAGCGTGGGAGCAGAGGAAGGCCTGGATCTCCTCACCATGATGGCTGCTTGCTCTCCAGAGCAGCTGCTTTCCCCCATCTCCTTTTGCTTCTGACCACGTTGTTCCTCCTGCTTGGTTGGTGTTTGGGAGGCGACTTTACAGTGGAAATCCAGGATGGCGGATGTTTTCCTTTGTGTCTGATAGAAGAGCAGTAGCTATGGTCTGGTGGTGCTGGCAGTTTTATTGATGGCTCTACCATTTCCATCCCTGTTCTTGTCCTAAGCCCTTTAGAGGAGATCTGCCTTTGTCCTTTCAGGTCTTCTCAATACTGAAATTCCTCCATGTGCCTTGACATTCTCTCCTCATAACTTATATCCAAGTAAGTAATTTTTCTGAATGGCTTGGGAATAAATTAGATGAAGGTTTCATTTCCTCACTCATTCTGTTTTGTTTTTATTTTGTTTGTTTGGGGGTTTTTTTTAGCCATGTAAGATTTGTTTTTCCTCCTTATGTGTTTTCTCTGTTAGTAATATTGTTGAATTTTGCTTAAGGGACATGTAGAAAGAGTCTCTCCTCACCCAGATACGGTGTATGTTTCAGTCCACAACCTTTTTTCCACAGTTCCCCTTCTCTGGTGTGTTCCTGCCCCTGTGATAAAAGATTAGTCCAGACAGAACACCAGAAAGCAATTGTAGTGGAGAGGCTATTTTTAGTTTGGCAATGTGGTGGACTACAGATGACCTAAGGGAAAAGCATGGCTTTGGTACATGGTAAGGACACAAGAGTTGGTTTCTTAATCTGACTTCTTAGTTCTCCTGCTCTTTGACCTAAGCACATCATTTAACTTTGCGCCTCAGTTGTCCAACCTGCAACCTGAGGATAATGGTAAGGATTCACATGTTACGTAAGGCTTGGAATGAAAGTGCAGTAGATGGCTCATTTTCCAAATGAAAAGGAGATCCCAATAATCTGATCTTTCTAATGGACAATTTTATGCCATTAAAACCTGTTGAAATAAGTTTTTTTTTTTTTCTACTGTGAGACCAAAGTCACGTCAAGAATGGTAGGGAGATGTGTAAAAAGCCAGGTAGAGCTCCTGTCCTGGAAAATTGTGAAGTTAGCAAAATTGGTTTTAAAAAAAATTGGGTATTAATCCAAATTGTGTAAAAACTGTAAATGGATAATAATTTCTAGGTTTGTTTGAAATGAAGCTTGCTAAGGGCAGTCTCAGGCTGTCTTCTGTAGTCAAGCAAATTTCTTATTGAGAAAATGAATATGAGTTTATTGAAATTATTGGATTGGAGTCATTGGTTCTTTCTTTTCTGGTAATCCTTCAGTTCTTCTCCTCACAGTGCCTGAAGCCATACTTAGGTTTCATGAATCTACATATGCAGAGAGAGCAATGAGATTGTTGTGCTACAGATCATTACCTCCCTAGAATACAGAAAAAATCACATATACATACACATGCTCTGAGATACATACACATAGAGAAAGAAAAGACAGCCTACTGTAAATTAGTGTAGTTTAATTGAAGTCAATCAAACTGCTAATTTGATTTAGTCAAACTGTACTAATTTACACCAGCAGCTGAGATTTTGGCCCTTACTGCTTTAATTTTGTACTAATCTGTTTATAGCTTTCAAATATATGGAGCCAGTTGATTGCTAAACTGTTTATTGGGTGTGGTTCCAGGATTACAACAGTAATTATTTTACTGAAGCCCTTTATTTTCAAAAATGCATGTTTCAGATTTACATAATAGGACTAGACAATGACTAAGGGGCAAATTATACCAAGATTATTGCATGTACTTACGCATGTGTTATGTTTTTATGACTCAGAATGGAGCTTGTTTGTGTTCCACC
>NW_010340887.1:56743-61074 GCF_000700745.2 Antrostomus carolinensis | reverse complement strand
GGGGGGGAAACATTGTAGAGCACATGAATTACAAAAGAGTCTCAGCTTGTGGAATTCTGCACCAAGACATGATGCTAGACGATAAAATATTACTTAAGTGTGAAGGTGGGGGACTTGGTTATGAAATGCCAAACGGTTTTCCACAGCTCTGCTCCCTCAACATGGTGTTTATTCCATCCTGAGAGATGAGGCCTTCAGTACTGATCCTGACTGTGAAACACCTATCTTCTTTGCTACCTGGTTCCAAGTGCTGGCAAAGGAGTGTTCTTAATTCAGAACGATATTTTGGGTGGTGTTTGCCTGGAATTACCCTTTCTCGCTGCCTTTCCTCGTGCCAAAGGATGGTGTTGATAAGGACAGTGGCACGGTGCTTTGAACAAGCTTTGAAATATTGTTTTTCCTTCTTTTCCTTTGGTGTGCTTCACAAAATAGTTTGCATCCATTTGATGCAAAAAGGAAAGCTGCCAGCAATCTTCCATCTGCAGAACCACCGCAGTGAGAAGAGCTTCAGTTCAGCAGTGATGGCTGCATTGGGACAGACAGAGTCCACTGCTCCTCCTTGCATGGCAATCAGGCTTAATCTTCCCCTTCCCTGTGGAGCCTTGTCAGTCAGTGAGCCAGTTACTACTAGGTTTGATGGATGGTTATGATGGTGAGGATCCTTTCATGTAGGTTGGATACTTGAATGAACCTGTTTAGCCTGGTTGGTGGTGGGATCTACAGTCTGAAGGTGAAGGGCTTTAAACTTCTATCTCTTGAGTTGTGCAGCCTTTGTCCTGGTTTCTTGGTGTTTACAATAATTACCTTAACGAAGTAGATCATCATCTGCTTGCTGTCATCAAGTGTGCAAAATGGTTGTTGGAGAGTTCAGGACTGCAAGATTTGCTTTCTTGTAACCAGAAAATAAATTAATGAAAACATTGCTCCAATAATCCTCAGCTCTGACCTCTTCAATGCATCCTCAAAACTAAACGCGTATAAATAATTATCTAGGTTTTGTAAACAGAGCTAAGTAGAAAGATACAAGCCACTTTGGGATCACCAACTTGGACAGCAGCTCTTTAAAAAAAAAAAAAAAGTGTCTGTGAAGCAACTTACTGTAACTCCTATAAGTTTGCAAAATGACCTCAATCTTCATAACTGCTTGTTAAAGGATTTTCTAAAAAGAGCAGCAACACCTGGAGACTCGTTTATCACTGTCTCTGCCTACTGGCGATCCCACCTACACGCTGAAGAATGACTGCTAACATAATATTTATGCAATAAACCAGCTGAAATATGTAAAAAGAAAAGCCTTCTGTAGGGATGGTAGAGATTAAAGAAGTATTTGAAGTCATTGGTTATTTTTTGCTGCTTGATAAACAGGGAGGATTCTTTTGGTTTCATGGCAGTTCTCTTCAAGAGGAAAAAAAACCTTTTTGGTATCCATTCTGACACAGGAAGGCCACCTAACACCAAGCAGGTTTTCCTGTTATGAAAAAGGTTCTTTTCCCCCTCTTCCTTATGCCTATGAACTATCGTGTTGTCTTCTGCAACTCAAATTTATGGAGCAGGGCCATTCTGAAAATCTCTTGAAGGCATTTGCTGCCTATCAAGGTTCTTTAGTGATGTCCAAAGGCATCCACTTTTCAAAGACCAGCCTGATAATTCCTAGAGACCCTAAACTTCTCTATATGAAAAATGCTGCAGAGATTCCACCTAAGACCCAGGTGTTTAAAGTGTCCAGTAATAGAAGTGCAAAGCTTATGGAGGAGGCAAAGCCACAGGCAGAACTGGAGCCCTGGAGGTGTGTTAGTAACCATAGGCTCAGCCTAAAACCTGCAGAGTTTAGTGGGATGACCTTGTGTTAACTTCAGTGAGTCCAACAGCTTTGGTTATGAGTGATATTGGGTTGATAAAGCAGTTCTTACTTTCTGCTTGCAAACATAAGGGCTCTCAGAATCACAGCATTGCCCAGATTGGAAAAGACCTTTAAGATCATCGGGTCTGATCATTAATCTAACACTGACAAGTCCATCACTAAACCATGTCCCTGAGCACTATGTCTACCTGACTCTTAAATACTTCTGGGGATGGTGGCCATGAAAACCCAACTTTATCTTAGATCTCCAGGTCATAAACTCATGGGGTTTTAAAAAAATAAAAGGCCATTAGTGGTAATACAAGTAGACAGTTGCTCAGTATAAATGAAGAGGACTATCACTTCAGATCATGTTGGTCAGTCTAAATTATGTTGGTCAGTCTAAATAAAAAGGACTATCCCTTCAGATCTAGGAAGCTTGGCACCACTTGACTATCACTGTAAAACCATGTATGATAATTCTGTTGGGTCATATGTTCACATACAGTGCAAGTAAGCGGATTGTACAAAGGAGATGCAATTTGTATACAGATGGTCAGCAAAAACCATCTCTGTCAGAGCACAGGGAACATAGCCACCAAAGATGAGCTGAGAGAGACAGTCCCCATGGCTTTGTGGAAGCATTAGTAAGTGACCACAGAGCAGCTATGCAACTGTGTTGTAGTCAGGAAGGACACTTGCTGAATAGGATGATCTGTCTTCTGGATGTATCTTCTGTCTGTCCACCAGCTTTGTTTAAAGCAAGCAAACAAAAAACAACAAAAAAACACCTAAAACAAAGCACAATAACAACCAAACCAAATAAAAATGCCTCCCAGGGCACATAGAAGTAACATGTCAGGTCTCTCCAATAGCTCTGCACCAAGGCTTTGACCAGGGACAGTTTGCCTTTTAGTTGTGTTACTTTAGCAGTGTCTGTTAGTGAAGAAGACCAGAGTCATCAGTTCATATGACTAAGTAGCTGGGAAATACTTCTTCAGAAAAAAGCCTCGCAGGTTGTAGTGGATCACAAGTGTGAACATGAGTTGGGAATGCTGTTAAAAAGAAATAAAAATTGCCAGCCTAGGACATTCAAACAGGAATATAGCTGACAAGACACATGGAGTAATCCTGCTTCACTCAATGCTGATAAGGCATCAGCTGGAGCACTGGGTCTGATTTTTGGGCTGTGCCTTTCTAATAGGATGTGAGCTCATTGGAGAGAATCCAAAGTGAACAAGGGAATTATCGAAAGTCTGGAAAACCTAATGGTAAGGAGAGATTTAATGAACTGTGGTTTTTGGCCCAAAGAATGGAGGACTTCAAAGAGAGAAAGAGTTTAATAAGGGTCTTCAAATATGTAAAAAAACTCTAGCAAAGAGGGGACTAATCAGAAGATAATTATATATAGTATAATCCTACACTGTTATTCTTCATATCAGGCTAACTGACTCTAAATGTTAGACAATAGGGTGGATATTCAGGAATACTTTTTGACAATGAGGATAGTGATTGCCTGGAGAAGCAGCAGAGTTTCTGTGAGCAGAAATCTTTTAGAGAAGGTGGGTTAATATCTTTGAAGGATTATGTAGGAGCAGATGATTTTGCCGTGGAGTACCAAAATTAATTAAGATTATTAGATCCTTTTTAGCGTTATTCTTTTATTATTTCATGGGGAAGTGGAAACAACAGAGAAGACAAGAGTGCCAAAGGCTTATGATGATTTGTGCAAATTTTAAGGTGCAATTTTAACACAGTGCCATGTATATAGATAGCTTTGTCATCATGTAATATGATGGCAATCCACATACTTATCTCACTGGTGTACTCTACTGTCTGTATGGGCTGGTGAAAGAGGAGTATCATAGGGTAGTACCTGCACAGCACAGAAGATGTGGTATGGGTTTGTCTAGAGCAACTCCATGTGGTGTAACTCATGGGATTTTCTTTTTTCTTTTTAGATAAGAATTTAATTGGAACTGATGGACAAGTTGACTAGATACTGCCTATGTGTTGTGCATAAGATGCTACTTGCAAATGCAACTAGGAACTTGTGTTAAGTGCATAGAAGCCATCAATTTAGTGTCAGCAAATAAGGGAAAAGCAGAACCTGAAACTAGGCAACCTTCTTGGCCTCCTCTCAGTTGCTGTTTAGCTAAGACTGCTCTCTGGAAACTTACCTTCAATTTAATTTTTTAATTTTTTTTTTTTTAAATTTTTGCAAGAGGAGGGGCAAGAAGAGGAGAAAGATGATAAAATTAGGTTTTGATGAAAGCAGATGGAGACTTGGCTTTCTCTGGAAACTTTAATGTTTCACAAAAAATAAAATTCCAGAAATCTGTGAGAGTTTTGGTTTGCAGATAATAGCAGCAAGTTGTCTGAACACTGAAAATGTTGTTTCAGGACAGTATTGTGAGTCCTTGGGGAATGTGAGGGCAAGTTCCTCATGTGCCCTATTATATGTAGGAGCTGAGGTTTCTGGACAGACGTT
>NW_010340887.1:49665-56721 GCF_000700745.2 Antrostomus carolinensis | reverse complement strand
AGGAAGCGAGACCATCAGGTGTTACAAGAGAGGGAGCCTGGCAAGCTGGTCTGTTTGATAAAGGAAAATGCATACAAGTACCAAGAGGTATAACCATGAAGGTCTATGGTGATACACAAAAATATTCAGTATTCAGACACAAGTTGGAAGGTTTTTTTGAAAGATGCTATTTCCTGAAAGGAAAACAATTATCTGGATAGCATGATAAGAAAAAGTGCAGATGGCATGTCTGGTTTGGAGGGCAAAAGGCTGCTCCTGCATCTCTGACCAACTCTGGTTTTCTCTGGGAGGCAGTAAGATGTGCACAATACCGCATAACAGTTGTCAACTGCTTTGTTTATCTTGAAAAGCATGAAGAGATGAGTGAGCAGTCTGATTTTTTTTTTGTTTTGTTTTATGTTTTTAAATTGTTCTGTACCATATACAGTGGGAAATGACTGAATAACATCTTCAGTCTCTATTTTGCTGTGATGAAGAGATGTGTTTGCCCAACCTATCAGAAAATGTCAGGTGGGTCACACCTATTACATGGGATCCTGTGGTGGGTTGACCCAGGCCAGCAGCTAAACACCCACCCTCCCTCTTGCTCACTCCTCTCTCCATTGTGATGGGGAGGGGAAAAAAGAAGGAAAGTGAAAAGACTTGTGCATCAAGATAATGACAGCTCAATAAGGAAAGCAAAAGCTGAGTGTAAGGAAAGCAAAAAGAAGAATTCATTCACTACTTCCCATTGGCAGGCAGATGTCCAGCCTCTTCCTGGGAAGCTGTGCCTCAGAATGAGCAGCAGTTGCTTGAGAAGAACATCCTTCCCCACCTCTTCGTCTTCCCTGAGCTTTTATTATTGGGCATGACGTCATACAGTATGTGATAGTCTTTTGGTCAGTTGAGGTCAGCTGTCTTGGCTGGGTCCTCTCCTGGCCTCTTGTCCACCCCCAGACTACTGGCTTTGTGGAGAGGAGAGAAAGTCTTGATGCTGTGCAAGCACGGTTCAACAACAGCCAAAACATTGGTGTATTATCAACATTGGTTTAGCCACAGATGCAAAAGCAAAGCACCATGAAGGCTGCTGTGAAGGAAGTTAACTACATCCCAGCCAGGTCCAATGCTGGGAAGAATGCCTGGTCCAGTCCAAGAAGAATGCTGGTCCTGTGGCTACATAGCTCATTGCACTGTTTGCATCTGTGTTTCAGTTGCTTAATATCATATGTCTACCTTTTGGTTTTATCTTATTTTTTTGGAGATGTAGGTGGAGAGACCTTGAATGTGTGCTAAAAAGCTACACTAAGAGTGTACAAAAGGCAAATTGAGGAAGCTGTAAATGTGATGAAATGACAGAGACAAAAAAAAACTGCGGCATGACTTGCCCTTTAAATAAACAATTGGGAAATGCCAGCTATTGAAACACTCTTATTTTCTTCAGAGATTGTTATAACTTTTGAAAAAAGTTATTTGATATTGTTTTTTTTAAAAAAAAAGTCAATGAAAAGGTTCATCTTGCTACACCCATCATGGAGAAAGGAGCTTAATTTTAACCTCAGTTTCTCTAGCAACACTGCTGGCTTTTCAAATTACTTGAGATTTGAACATGATAAGACACTTATCCAAAAGGGAAAAAAAATCATTCCAGGAAAGGTAACAGGTATGTGTTTCCACTCCTATGGCACAATGGAGGTGCACTCAGCTTTAAACATCAGCAATACCATAATGCTATCCTCTATAATTAAGTGGTTATGGTGCTAAATGTAAGGATTTGCTGGTTTGTTACTGTTTTGACCTCTCTGAACCAACTTGGCTACTATGCTGAGATTAACCAATTTATCATATTGTGACAAAAATAATCAGAAACGGCCATCTTTTTCCCAAGAGAACCTGCTTTAGCAGGGGGGTTGGACTAGATGATCTCCTGAGGTCCCTTCCAATCCCCACCATTCTGTGAAGAGGCAGGTTTAGGGAAAACATCAGAGCACTTCAAATGCTATTTTCTTTCAGTTCTTCTAATCTTTCTGTGAAGGTACAGCATCTACTTTAGCTTTTATCTACAATTTTTGAAAGTCAAATACAAAATAGGACATGTTTCAGTAAAATCTGAGATCTACACATAGCGTGTGGGGGAAAAAGATTGGTTGATACTTGAGGAGCCAGCATGGGACTCCAGAGCCTCAGGTTTGGTTCTCTCCTCTGCTACAGACTTCACCTGTGAGCTTTGTACAGGAATTTAGTTTTCCTGTACTTCTGTTCTCCATCTGTAAATGGGATAACAGCTTTTCCTTGCCTCACAATCATAATTACCTTAATGTTTCATGGGGTACTGACTAGCAAATTACACTCGTCCCCCTCTGAAACTGCCACATTGCATGTAGATATCCAAACAGTGGAAAGATTTGAAGACTACTCACCTGTGTGACAAAATGAGATTCTTCTTTTAGAACAATTTCAGTTTGATAATTGGCCTTCTTTTTATTGCATGATTTACAATTTGCAGCAATAACAATGGGTATTCTCAGGCTATTATTTCTGATGAGAGTATAAATGGGGATATAATTTTAATCTCATGATGAAACGATGACAGATATACATAAACATATAGTAACACATTAAAAATTCCCACAGCATTGTAAGTGAAGTGTCATCTAGAAGAGGCCGGGAGACTGAGCTACCATGTTATTACAGGCAGGCCTGGTAACGACACACACAATTAAGACTGACTTATTTCATTATATGAATTTTGTTGCAATTGTTGATAACATTGCCAAAGTTTAAACCACTTGGGTTCAGATTTTCCATGCCAGCTATTTGTCTAAGGTAAATGGTTGTTATTTTTGAGGAACATTTAGTGAAAAATGGTTCAGCTATTTCTGAGAATTAAGTAAAGAGGACAATATCCTGCTTTTTCACTGAGTCCCGTGCTTTTGAGCAAAGGCTTGAATCGTGACTTGGGAAGCTGGCCTGATCTGAGGTGTGTGCTTTTTACTGATATTATAAAAAGACCTGGTGAAAGAGTAGGAGCAAAGACAACCTGCGGTTGATCACTAGGGTTAGAGAGGCTGAAGAGAAAGAAATGAAAAGAGAAGTTCTTAAAAAAAACCAAACCAAAACAACCTAGACTCCAGAGCTTCCAAACTTGGCATAGTCCTCTGTTATCCTTCAGTAGTTGTATGTGTCTGCAGAATGATGCCTTGACCAGCCCATACTAGTGACAGCAACCAGATATCGGTTATCCATAACTCTTTGTTAAAGATATAAGGGTTTGTGCTGCAGAAACAGGACAAGTCTGTGTGGTACAAGTCTATAAATTCATATTTCTGTACAGAGGCACAGCCTGTATACATAGAAGAATGTACCAAAAATATGAAAAAGCTGCATGGATGCAGCTGAAGGATGGAGAGTTGCAAAGTTAAGTGAGAAGTTAGGACGTGTTTAAGTAAGGACTATCAGTGCAATGCTACATGAACACCATGACGTCTCTGCATTCAGAAGTCATTTCTAATCACATGATTGCATGCTGTTCTCTTCTAGTGGATGTCCATCATATTAAGACTAGAGGTGGTCCATGAGACAAGATGGTTAGAGGTCCATGCAATGGAATGCTGCCCTGGAGTAGTCCATATGTCAGCAGGAGCTAAAACCACCTTCAAGTTTAGAATTAATAGAATATTATTAATATAGCCTCAAATGTGACTTTTCAGCCTGCAAGTGATCCAGCTATGGCTAAACTCCAGTTTCAATTACACTTGACAGTGGGGCACGGGACGGACTTCTGGAGTGTCTCTCCTAATTCCAGATATTTCATACAATGGCTTTATGTGACATTATTCAATGTATTAGATGTATATTTAGTTACAATATACTCACTGGTGGATTCCCATCAGTGTAAGCAAGGTCAGAATAAAGCCTCACAGAAAGCTTATGAAAGCTGTTCAAAGGCCCGTGTTCATGTGTGTTCATGTTTATTACTGCAGTTTGCTCTGATGGCTTGTGCTATGCACTGTAGAAAAACAGAGTAGAAGGCAGTCCTTTTCTCAAAGACTTTATATTAGAAGCAAAAGACAAGCGACCACAGGTGAACATAGATGTGGTGAAAAGGGAGAAGTATAAGCAGAAAGTAAGGCATTATTTGTTAATATGGTAGGTAGTGTGAAGGCAGTTTGATAGCATCGCTGTCGTCAGTGTTTTAATAGCTTTTTGCAAGCAAGTGAAGTGCAGAGGACAGCTATGGAGAAAGATAATGAAGTAGCCATTGCAAACATTAGAGAGATCCTTCTAGACAAGTGCAGCAATGAGAGAAAGCCCAAAATTACTGGTTTGAAAACTTACCAAGTGCAATGATGGAGTCTGATCTCCTGGGCTAATGGCAGGCAGAGTCCCTGTGTGTGAGGGTGGTGAGAAATCTCTGGTGAAGCCTTCACATCCTACTAGTGGCTTGCTCCATGAAAAAGAAAGGGTCTCTGGAAGAAACAGATTCTTTTCTATTTCCTTTTGGAGTTAGCTGAGCTTGACTGCAGCCAGCTAAATCCTTCTGCTGGCATGAAACATGTAATAGTGGCACTGCTTTTCAGCAGCAGTGATATGACAGACCTTCAGCACGGCTTTGAGGCAGTTTGCCACTGAATTTTGTTCCACAAGAAATGGGGAAGTGCTTGCAAAAAGGTGGCAATCAGAAAAAAGAAGAGGGGAAAATATGTGAAAAATGGAACAGATATTAGTCATGGGGATTATTAAACATAGAAAAATAACAAAAGGAAAAGTGGAATGAGAAAAAGGAGTGTGCCAGACAGATCTTCAAAGAGTACTATGTGTTGTGGAAGATTAGCTTCTGGAGGTAACAGGTAGATAATCTCATTTTATTTACTTTGATGTCTTTCATTCATGTAGAAAAATGTTGATTTTTCTCTTCCTCTTTTAATTGAACCACCTCTGAAAAAAACACAGCATTAAGTTACAAAAATCAGGTCTATTGCAGTCAAACAAGTTTTGCAGTCACAAGCATTACTCAGAAGCTTGCAAAACCTGGAACTGTGAAATGTTCATATGTTTTAAGTCAATATTTTTGCAGTATCTTTTTTGCCTTCTGAATACAGCTTCACATCCTCTGTGTAGTTTTACTGTGATTATCCTGGAGACAGAAATTTATCTTTGGTCACAGCCTCAGGTGATGACAAACATTTTTTTTGAGCAATCACCTGCACTGTCTGCTCTAAAATAGTTGCAAATAGTATAAACAGTTTTAATGAGCATTAGCTTCAGCAGTCAGTCCTGAGCTGCATGGGTTGCTTGGAATCTCAGACCTTTTTCAGTAGCCCCAACTATTACTTTATGGTTCCTCTGTTTTGGGTGGGCTGAGTGAATCAGGCCCATGTCGTTTGTTATTAGGCACCCAGAACTTATTGATATCAAGGTGACTTAATTTCCCATTTACTTCTGGGGTCAGCAGCTTTTTCTGCACCCAGGAGGACTGAGAGGTAGCTCATGATTTGCAAATATGTTAAATTGAGTTTTTCTTGTTCCCATGGAAATCAGTGACCAATCTCCATTGGACTTCTATGTGCTCAGATACCCACATGAAAAAGTTTGTGTTTGATTTACTTTTGTATTGTGTACACTGGCTAGAGCAAAGAAAGCATGAGAGCTGCTGCAAGTGACTTCTCGCACCATCCTCCTGCTTATGGAGTTACTGGTCAGAACTACCAGAACTGCCAAAACTCTTGAGTTTCAGTGCATTGTGTGTGGGCTTAGAGGTTCAAAGGATGAAACTGAGGACATGTATGAATTGTTTCATAAGTAATCTCAAAAATTTCTCATAAAAAATGGCCAGACTTCCCTCCTCCTTTTCTTGGTGCTAGCTATCGCTGACTTGTATTCATTTGTACAATATTCATTTGTGCCTTTAGCTTTTTCTTTCATCAACTTGACACACTCTCTGACTTCTGTGAAAATTGCCTGTTAAAGTGGCTGTAGGAGTAGAGCTGAAGCAAATAGATTTGTGGTCCTGTTTGAGTCTGAAATAGAAGAAGGTGAAGGAGGGAGTGAGGTTTAATTAAAATTAGGCCTGATTTTTATTAAAATTTTAAATGCAATTCAATTAAGTGTAATGTGAGAGAATGGGAAGTGGGAAAGCATGGTTTCTTTGTTTAACTTCTCGTGCTTTTAAATTGTAACAGGGAATTCTATATATACAATCTTTAGCATGATTTTTTTGAAAAACTTATCAAATCAGTCAAATATGTCCTATTGTCATAACAGGTGTAACCAGAATATTATATTGAATAAGTATTCACTGGAGTAGTCATAGGTAAGAAGAAAATTCAAGAGCTAAGAACACAGATAAATAGGAAAATGGAAGGAGGCATCTCATGTGAAGATGCAGGAGAGGAGGCAGAGAAATTATGAATTTGTCCATCCACAGTGATGATCTCACACTTTCTCTAATAATACATGTAATGTGTCTTTGTTTTTCTCCTCAGATGTCATCGCTAACAATAGGGTGAATATGGTATCAGTCAACAGAGTTGGAAGAGTTTTTTCACTCGCCATACTTTGCGCCAACGCATCTTTGCATATGGCTTGTTTAGTAGGAACATGGGGAATGAAACATTCTGGATCTAATTCACCCCAACTACAAATCTGGTTGACATTAAATGATTTATGGCATGGGTGTACTTGATTCAGTATAGCTACTGGAAGGAAATTATTTGTTTATTTTAGACTGGTATTTTTTAAGTGCTACAGAAATGCAACAACCTGATCCTGGCCTGGCGGTGGGAGGGAAAGCACGATTCTCTAACCCACGTAAGTTGAATGCCTGGTTTGGTTTTAGTGGGTACTAGCTTGGATTTAATTTCTTAGAGGAAGAAATTCCTTTGTAACCTAGGTTTGTTCATTGCTCAGAGGAAGGGTTTTTTAAAAAAGAAATTCTGTCTGCTTTCTTTCTCTAATGTGCTCTGCTACATCTTCAAGCAATTCTTTAATTTAAACCATCTGTTCTTTTACTACATCAACAGGCAAGGGGAAGAAGTGACTTCAGATTTTCAGCTATATGTATTTTTTGATTAGTATGTC
>NW_010340887.1:32450-49637 GCF_000700745.2 Antrostomus carolinensis | reverse complement strand
TAAATGTAGTTTAACTAGATAGCAAAAGAGATGAGTTACCCCTTAGCTTCAAAACTACCTGTAAGTCTTATTTTGTTTTAGAGTGAAAGAAGTGTAAGTTGTTCATGTTTGACTTCGTAAGACATTAATATCCTTATCTGAAGAATGGATCTAAATATGTTAATTTCTACCCACTAAAGTGCTAGGAACTTGTACAACAGAAACTTCAACTTATATTAGAATATTTCATACAGGCTACTTGGTGTCTAAGAAATTATTTGATTATTATTACCACAACGTATATTCTCCCTTTATTATTTCCATGTATGTGTGTAAAGTACACATGTAGAATCTCATGCTGCCCAGAGGGGGAAAATAAATGGAATCAAATGGGGGCGTGAGCTCTGTGAATAGTCAGGATGTGCAGCGGTGCCTTTTGCTTCTTTTGGCTGTAAGCTCTCCTAGTAGTTGGTCAGTAGATAGCTCAAGTAATCAAGACTTTTGTCTCACCCTTTGACTCATCTGAAGTCACTAGCTTTTCATTTGTCCCTAGCTCTTGAAAATCCATTCATCCACCTAGTTAGTTTATTGGACCAATACACTGATTGGCTATTCTCTTCTATGCACAGCAGTGGTGATTGATTGCAAAATCACTGTTAGAGTAAGACCTCTTTAGCGCAGTCAAACTTCTACCTGAAAATGCAGCAGCCATTCTTGGTGTTGCATGCCCTCTCTTCCCATTAACTAATGTAGGTTACAAGTAGGTAGTTTGGGGGACTAGTATTAGGAAGAAAGTTTAGTAGTTTGGAATTATGTGTAAAAATTAAATTTTATTTGAGTTTATTTGAGAGAGTCAACAGGTTTTCCAACCTGACCCATGGACCAGCCCAGCCTACTGTTGGTCATCTGTTTCTTCTGATGAAAATGCAAGTTAAATAATTTCAACTCGGTTTACTGAGAGTGATCCCTATTAGACTTCTGAATTCACCAGATTTGTTTATAGATCTGTGGGGGTAAAAAAAGACAGAAAACCATGCTATTTCAGTGTAACTCACAAAAATCTTCGGAGTTTACTAAACCATGTTACCTCACTAAATCTTTGGAGGTAAAGTAAGGTGAACCTCAGAGATCTATGTCTTGCATGCACAATTAAGGTAAAGTGTTTGCATCCAAAAATAAAGGGTGTCATCTGTGGTGACTGGCACAATATACCAATATGCATGCAGAGTCAGTTTTGGAGATGAGCAACCAGAATGGCTGCTGAAGGCCTCAAAGCCTGGGGACATTCCATCAGGCTGAGTTAAGAAATTATAAGTCATCTAATGTGGGAATGAAAAGAAGGGTAGCTTAACCTCTGCCTAGAGCCCCAACAGGTAAATGGCTCTGCATAAATGTCTGGATCAATTAAATTGCTTAACAATAACTATTGTGGTATTGCTGCCTTTGTTAGACTAGAGTCAGTTGTTACAGTAATGAGCATCACATTTAGTTTTAAGTCCTGACATTGTAAATTCCCTCCGGCAGCAACCTCAGGCTTGATCCAAAGTGGGACTTTGATGCTGCAACACTGAGTGTTATATTGCTGAGCTTTTATGTGGCTGGCCCAAGGTAAGCAGACACCTCTGTTAAGTGCCTTGGCCCCATACAAGTATGTGGGAAGAGCAAGGTACATCGGGATCTGGTAGTCAGCTTTCTATTAGGAAATGCTGAGGATACTGTGGGATCTTTACCAGCACGTAGCCACCTGTTACACCCTTCATTCCAAAAACAGAGCTTGTCTTTCTCTTCTTCTAAAGCATGGCAGAAGAGTAGGTGGGGGGTGGCCTTTTGAACAGGAGACTAGTGATTAAAGCACTCCCCCAGGTTGTGGGAAATCTCACTCTGTTATTGCTTTTGCCTGAGGGAACTCAAACTCACCTCCCAGAGAGTTTCCTAAATAATGTGTCTGTCTGCTCTCTGCAGTGAGGATACTGACTGTGCTGGGGAATTAAAGAATTAAAGAGAACTGAAGGTGATTTAGGCTAGAAACCAAGAATAAGACAGTGCTTCCAAGGAGCACAGTGACTTCTCTCTCCAATGGCCATTTCATTCAAAACGCCTTTGACATGCATAGAGTAGGAACCTCTTGTCAAAACGTCCTTCATGTGAGATGGAAGCGAGGGCTTTCACTTCTGGCTGGTGAAACAAATCCAGCAAGAGAAGAGAACAGTGTAGAGTTCAGGGTCTGGGTGGTTTGCCTGGCAGATGAATAATGTGCATTTGAACTCTGTGGGGCTGACTGTAATGTGGTGATGGCAGGCACCACCCCAAGCTTCTTCCACACTGTCAGAGTGGTCTGACAACTGAACTAAAAATGATATGGTGACTATATCTAGAAAGAAACAGTAGCTGTTACTGCATGTTTTGTGGTGTCCAATGTGTAGGGGTGCTCTGCAGATTCTTGATGAGAGAGAAAGGGAGGAGCAGAAGAATGACCAACTTTTGGATTTTGCTTGGTTTAGGTAGCAGATACTCAGTGCTGTTGAGGCTGGGGTGCTTCCTGGCAGATGGTGAAGCAGAGCTTTAGATGTCCTGACAACTTGAAGTTCGTATATGGAGGCACCTGTAGAATACAGGCATTAAGTAGCAGCTGAATCAGGGGTTATAGATCAACAGTCTTGGATTTTGGTGGAATTTAGTATTTTTGGTCCTTTTGTGGTTTATATTCTTGTCCTGTATTTGATCATTGTAGTTACCTCTAGGACTGTGTAAACAAAATGTTTATGCCATGAGTGAATTTGAACCATGAGATGTGGGCCACATAAAGTGGTGTAAACTAACATTTGCTCATGGAATGTTTCTACACACACTCTGAAGTCCTCATAGCAGCAATTGTTGTCAGAAATAAATGTGAACGCATCATGAGTTACTAGATGGATGTGTCTTTGGACAGTCTTAGCAGGATGATTATGTCTGACTGTAACAGGTACCAATTCAATTGGTTTAGTAAATTTCAACTCAGAGTTCACTGAAAAATGTACCCTGCTGGTGCTATGAATTTAGCATTCTGTTCTAGTTACCTGGCTGTGTTAAGGTATTACCACTTCATTCAAACCAGTATCTGAAAGCAGTCAAAGTGATGGCAGTGACCTCTTAAAAGCAAATTGGCTAGCCACTGCATATAATATTAATGAGTGGTATAGACAGAACCAAACAGCAAAGTCTAACTCCTCACCTTTGGCACTGTTTGTATATCATTATATGATAAAGCATCATCAGCTATTACACTTCCTAGTACAGTGGGATCTTGGGAAGCAGAGAGATTTAGATCACATTCCAAATATCAGTGCTGTCTGGGAGAAATATTTCTTTGATTGCAGCAACTAAAACTTTGTACTGATTTTATAAAGAAGCACTTAAAGGGTCTTTGAAGCACATCTGGCTGAACAATTCTTTACAAGTAGGGCTGAGCAAAAATAATATTTTCTCCTTATGAAAATTTACATTTACTCTGAGCTGGGGCAAAATAACTTATGTTCAAGAGTTCTCAAGGAACAAAAATATCCAGCAAATTACAGTTGAAAAGCTTATGTTGTTGGTATAAAATTACATTTTTAAAATTTTCAGGTTCTGAAATGGCACAAGGAAGTTGTAGCACATTTGTCATCTGTCTGGGATCCAACTGACCAGATGTCAGATCTTATGATGTAGACATTCCAACCTGAGTATGTCACTCTGGGCTCTGTTTTGGTCACTGTACAGAAAGAGGCATTTCTAGAATGACATTCATTTCATGCTGAAGTAAACTCTTAAATAGGTCAAATGAATCACTCTCTAGAAGTGTAGTTGTCCAAAGTTATGAGATGAATCCCAGCTTTTATATATTCACTCTTGTCCCCATAGCCAGGGAGAAGTACCTTTCCAGTGGTGTAGGTGCTGTTATGGCTCCAATAGCTCAGTCAGAGGGAGGGACTATAGTTCCCTGCTGGAAGTGTTATCTGACCAAAATTCCAGATCAGCTGCAATTACAGATGAGATAGTACAGTATAAGGTCATCCTCTCTTAGCAAAACACTCCTAAATCCACCCTGTTTCTGCCCCCTGCCCCTGCATCAGCTCACCATACTAGTTGTCAGACTATAGGCCATTAATGAAGATCCTATTCAAACTATTGCTCTTTGCATTACCTGTTGGGACACACCATTTTTCCTGCACTCTTGAAGTCTTGATGCCTGAACATTTATTTTTTTTTTTATTTTTATTTTTTTCTTCACTCAGGATAATAATGAATACAAATGAGACAGTTCTGGCAGAAATTTTCTCAGAAACTGTCATTTGTGCTAAAATTCATGAAACTTTTTTACAAATACATGGCAGTTGTCCAAATACTCTTAGGAAAGAAAAGGAGAGTAATGTGATCTCACAAATCATTGATGAGCTGAAGTCAGCATTCTGGACTTGATTTGAAATTTTTTTTTCCTAAACTATTTACCCACACTACCTTGCATCCACTTGTGGTACAGGCTCAAGCTTCCTTCTTCCTAGTGATTCTTACATTTCTAAATTGGTGAACAGCTGCCAGGAGCACATGTGTGTGTTTGCATGAGTCTTTGATAGCTATAATCAACAGATGTATTTGAAATATAGCATAATTTCACCAACAAATAGCCTGCTAGTTCTGTTAGCTCCTTTTAACCCAAGAGTTGCTTTTGAAGGTTGGATCTTCTTTAATATAATGATATTGGGTGTGAGCTTATAAGTAGTTAGATGTGAGTGCATGCTGGACAAAACAAGCTTATGACTATGCCTTACATCCTTGGAATGGTAGCTTTTAATTCACTTGAATTAAGACCTTGGATTAGAAATAAATCTTCAAATAACCTGCACCCTGATAATATACAAGCAATTACAGTGATCCTTCTTGTCCAGGCTAAATAGTCAGAAATATTCAACTACAAAGCTCAAATTTAACAGTGGAGACACTACCACCTCCTGGCATGGCAGACAAATAGACAAAAATAATCCAACCTGGGTGGCTCAAGTTAGTTGGGGCCATATGTAGAGGCTATATTGCTCTTGTTCTAGTGGCATTATTATTAATAATAATAAAACACAAATGCATTTTTGTAGGGTGCTTGTATGCAAAAGCCTTTGGGCATTTCACAAAATACAACTAAGCACAAGAGGTTTTTTCCATTAAAAACTGCAGCATAGCCCAGTGAAATTGGAAACTGGCAAGACAGTAAAAAATACCTACTAAACACCTAACAGCACAAAAGATAGAGCAACCACCCACAATTCATCAGATTTCTACACGTGCCAACCCCTTCTGGACATATTGACATCAGAAAGAGATTTTTCACGACATCAATGGGAGAAAGATCAAACTCAAAGTGAACTGCAGAGAGATCTCAGTGAGGGAATATGGACAGCCATGTCCTCAGCTGTGCTTGGGCAGATTGAACTGAAAGGAGTATTTCTCAGAGCCAGCAGTAACTGGATTAATTGTTATTGCTGCTTTTTAGAATTTAAACTTCCTTTTGCTAGAGGATGATGTTGAGATGGGAGCCCTCTGTGCTGATGTTTAGACCTAGGCTGAAGACTGAGATCTGTATTTGAAGTATCTTGTGGTGTAAAGGAATTCTGTCCCACCTCTTTATGTTTTTCCTTGATGTTTTGCTCTTTGTACATATTCTGGAAAACTCTTCTTATCTCAGGCAAAAGGTGATCAAAATAAGCTTAGATTTTTTTTTTTTTTAATTTAAAAAAATTTTTTAAAGGGAGATTTTTCCAAATCTTCAGAGTTGATAAAAACTCTGGTTTTCCAAAAGGGCTGGCACACTGGAGATGTAACTACTTTTTTTTTATTGGATTGAAAGGGACCTAAACTGCTCAAAAAATGTTGTGCTACTCTTAATGTCTGCAGTTCTTCCTTAGGCTTGTAAATCCTCATTTATGTAAACCGCAGGCTTTTGTGGTGAAACTGCTTTAATAGTTTTTCAGCATTGCAATATGCTGTTTCTCTCCCAGTTGTTTTGGGTAAGGATATGGTCTGAATTACAATGTTATCAACAAACACCCCCACAAATAGCTTTAACTTCCAGCAATCATAAACTGCATAGTTTTTCCTATTTTAGCAGACAGTACCTTCACAACATTGCATTCTGGATGAGATCAAAGCTAAAAAGCCCACTGCTGCCACAAAATGAAAAGGAACAGATATCACAAAGCTCACGTTTGTTCAATGAAGGAAGGGAGAATAAAGATTCCAAATGAATTGGAGAATAAAAGCACGATCATTAGAAAGGTGGCCTTTGGTGTGGTCACCTCTGTTCAGATTCAGTCTAACAGAACGTTGTTGTTGTCTCTACTTGTTCTGTAATGGCCCCACCCTATTCATTTGTGTAGAAGAATGGATCAAAGTGAGCTTGAAGATAGACAAAGTTTATAAAAACAGAAAACTCATTTTCTCATACATTCTTCAGTGCCTGAGGCGGAGGTATTGATTGTAAGGCAGCCGAAACAAGCTGAGCTATTCTTGCCTTCTATATGTTTGAACACTTCTAATTGTGCAATAGGCAGTGAAACAACCCAGAATGACGCACAAAGTGCAGTACAAATAAGAGACAAAAGGAGCTGAATTGTTTAAATAAGGCAAGGCTGTGAAACTGAGTTTCAGATGGGATTTCATCTTGTAGATGCTTCACAGAAAGGAAAAATAAGTCATTAACTTGCTGAGTGGTTTTGTCATAACTGTCAGTTCATATGGCAACTGTATACTGTATAAATAAAAGTATGTTTGGGGTATTTGGGGTTTTTTGTTGTTATTTTTGGGGGGTTTTTTTAAAGAGTCTGTAAACTTTGCAGAGGCCCATTAACTTGTCTGCTACAAAACTGGCTTGTGCTAGATCCAGGAGTAGGATGTTGAGGAGAAAATGAAAAAGATCTTTTGTAATAGAGTATGTTTCTTTTGTCCTGCTTAGGACCAGTGCAAGTCTCTTAGACATGACTCTGAGGACTCAAAGAGGGACTTTAGTGATTTCAGGGACCCTAAAGAAATAGGTTCTCTCCACTGGGTAATTGTATTTTTCATAAGAAGATGTAATTCAAAGTTGTTTGCAGAATCAATTTCCCTTCAAACTTACAGGACTGATCCATGGTATATATATTGCCTAATCTTAATTGATTTTTACAGTTTTCCCTCTGTTTGCCTGTATACCATCTTAACTGGAGCAGCACGTACCTACTGCTCATCTCATGTCCACAGGACTAGTTTGTGGACAGCCTGTCAGACATGTCTGACAGTCCGCTAACCTCCTTTATGTGTCCAGGCATGCTCAGGTCTACGTGTTTCAGCTGTGTCAGCACCTCTGTGTACTGGTTTGCTGCTTGTATGGTCATGAAGCTGGTTTTGAAGAGGGCTTTGAGGTTACCCTCTGTGGTGTGCATAGTGTACACAGCGTGGACAGATCCATCCAGAGATGAAAGTGCTTCTCCAGGGATATCTTATTCTATTTGAGTGATTGGAATAATTTCTGCTGGTGTGAGATGCCCTGATACTGGTGTAACTGTATCCTTGCTAGGACTGATCCTTATCCCTGGCTGGTGTACTTCTCTTGCTGCCATTTTGCTGGTATGGACCGACAGTAACTTGCATTGCTGTGGCATTGTAGAGGAACCTCAGTGAGGTAATAAATGGTATTTACAACCAACTGAAGGCTTCTATTTTATCCTAATACAGTAGAGAGCAGTCAGAGTGTAAGGAGGAACTAGGCTCCCAACTTGTGCAAAGAAGGGTTTATTACCAAACCTCTCCAGCCCCTCCCTTGGATTCACTTGGACATGTGCTGCTTCAGTGTGATAAATTGTTCGCTTTCCAATGTGCTGACTTTGGAGTAGGGGGGAAAGACAGTCAAATCAGATATGTTCTTTTTTATTTTAATTAAGTCATCTGTATTTGGAGGTGGTGACAACTCAGCTTCAGGCTCATCTTGTTCATCCCATGCTCTGGGAAAAGTTCCAGTTTGATTTTAGCTTTGCTCATAACAGAAAGCTTGTATCGGTTTCCTAGCACTATAATAAATTGTGAATTCTGTCATCGGCTCTAATGGTGTAATGAAATGTCAACAGTTACACAACATGCAATGTTCTTGTCTTCTAAGGTCCCCAGCTGAATGGCCAGCTACTGCTGGGGAAGGTGAGAGCTCTGCACAACACGTAAACTTTCCTTTGGATGACAGTGGGTTTTCTGTTATTGAGAATTCCCATTATGCCTCAAGGGGCTCTGCCCTGCTCTTTGTTTTCTCTAGCAACGTGAGATCTGCCACGTCAACGCAGATCATTAAGATTTAAAGCCTGGTATTCTGCCTGTAGATAATTTTAAGGCACTGTGGTTCACAGATTGCTGAAGTCTCACTGATTCAATCCTTCACACTTCTACCTCTGCTGTGGTTCACTTTGCCAATGCTCTGTCCTTCTCCCTGATCACTGAAAATGCAGGGAATTCTGGTTCAAATATTGCTGGATATAAGGGGAAGAATATGCAATGTAATTGTTCATGGCTGGGGACGTGAGGAACAGCCCTTCCCAAGCTTTTTTTTTTGATTGGTTTACACCCTTGGATAAGAAGCTTAAATTCTCCCTTCAGGTGCCATCCATAGAATGATTCCTCCCTTTCTTAAATCCTTCAATAGTGTGTCTCTTCACATCCATGATTGTAGTGACTACCCTGACAGAATCTGGGGTAAATTATCTATTGCATTTTACTGTCTTGTGTTTCCTAGTCATGTTGCTGAATTAATCTTGTCCTTGAGTTGTTTAACATAACAGGCTGATCAGATTTTACTTCTTGATGCTTTTACTAAGGATAAGCAGCATTAGGCACTGTTCCCTCTTCCAGTGTTGTCACCTCATGACACTGCGGAAGGCAATGAAAAATTTGCTACTGAAAAATTATTCCTGCATAGATGGATGTAGATATATGTTCAATTTGTGTGGAGCATCTTAGGAGATACAGAAAAGAGAGTTACAGCCTTTACACTCCAGTGGTGTCCAGATGCTGGAGTAGCAGTAACTTTAACAACTGCTCAAGTGACTTAATCCTGTGTTGGGAGTCAAACCACTAAATTAGATAGAAAGTGGATAGATAGATAGATAGATAGATAGATAGATAGATAGATAGATGAAAATAGAAAGTCCTTTCTCATCTTTCCCATGTTCTGCAGTTAAGAATCAAAACTGTCCTTGTGTTGACCTTTCTTAAAGTTCTCTTTGCATTTCATTGCTGGCATTTAATGAAATCCCTTTGGATTTGTGGAAATCATCTATCCAATGCTGCGTTACTGCTTATTAGGACAACCAGCAGATAATAAACCACCAGATAGCTAAAGCATCCAAACTGTAGTGAACTAGGTGCTTGAAAACGTGCTAGGCTTATTTCAGCCTTTGGAGCTTCTACCTGAGTTTAGGGGCACCAGGGACAAGATTAAGTCAAGGTTTTGCCATTGTAACAACATTGCCAGATGTAAGAAATATTACCACAAAGATTCATGAGTGTAACACAAATGTCCTTAATCTGAGAAACTGAAGGAGAGCCTCTTCTTTTGATGGAAATAGCTGTATGCTTTGATGGTCTTGGTGTGTAGCCATTCTGTGCCCTTCTCTGATGTATACGCTGTATGTAATACAGAAGTACCTAGAAACACTGAATAGCATTCTGGGTCAAATTGTACTGGATACTTTATAGATAAAAAAAAAAACCACAGAAGGTAATAAATGAAATCCCTAAAGTATCTTTCTCCTGCTGCTTGATAGATTGCTAGCAGTCTGGTTTGTCACCTTCCATTTTTATACTTTCCATAGGAGACATTCTAGCAAGACATTCACAGGTTTCTTTTAAAGAAACTTGATCTGTGGAGTTTCTGATGGGTGGTGCAGCTCCTGTTGGATCCTGTCAAATTTGTGGGTGCAAAGCACCTTCCCCAGTTTAATCCTTGCTGATTTAGGCCTTCTCCATTTCTTCCTTTGCCATCTGGAATGTGCTGTGCATGATGCTCAGTCAGAAAAAAATGCATTTTTTCTATAATACTTGGCAGGGAGCTGGCAACAAGAAACCTTTGTTGCCAGAATCCATGTTCTCTGTGGGGGTGGCTCAGATGGCACTGAATTAACTTGGAGACTTAAAAATGAAAAGTATTTATGATAACTTTTATTGATGGTATGTAACCCTACCTCTAGGGCGACTAATCAAATTAGCTTTAAGAACAGGAAAACAGGCTTCTCCGAATGACCCTTTGACTTTGTTTTTATGAAGGCATCCATTTGTCCATTCCACAATAATTCTTCAGCTTACCCAGTGCCTGATTCATAGGAATCAAGACTTTGTGATAAAAGGCATATCTTTATTCCTTTCTGTACATTTTTCTTTTTTTTTAAATTCCTTGGTCAAATTAGATGGGGATAGAGTCATGGGGTAAAAGACATAAAGATGAAGTGTCTGCAGTTTTAATGATTGTCAACAGCTGGTTGGAAAAGGAGGACTCCTATTGATGCCTTATTCCTATTAAAATGCCCTATTCCCTCCTATTCAAGTGAATGACTAGCATTAATGATCAATCCCTTACCTAGACCAAGACCACAGACTTCCGAGCAGTCAACACATGTAGCTCCAAATCAGATGCAGCATGCACTATTGCTTGTGAGCAATAACAGGTGAGCACGTGGAAGGGAACTGGGGTACTGTGATTACAAAGGAAAGTGGTTGTAATTGGGGGATGTAGGGCATACATCTGCTGGAAACTTAGCTTCATCAGTTGTCTTGCTCACAGAACAGCTTGCTGACCTTAGGCCTGTTAGTTCCCTAATTCTCCACCCCATTCTGTGAGGACTTGAAGAACAATAGGGAGAATGTCAACCTAGTGAATCACTGTTGACGGCATCCTCCACATTTTCCTTATTTGTGGAGCCATTTTTGCTTAGGTATGCAGAACATCCACAAAGTGGCTAGGTACTAAGCCCTCAGACACTCAGACAGGTGTCTCAGAAGACCTTTAGAAGACTTGCTCCAAGGTTCATGAACTAGATTTTAAAATAAGTCTAAAGAATTTAGATGTGGGATTTGGGATTAAATTCCCTTAGGCTGCTTTTCTCTCTAAAGGCAAGATATTCAAATAATCTTGACCAAATTAGGATAATTAGTCCTTCATCTTACCCTTGCAGCATATCTATTATACTCGTCTAATGAGTGTACTATTCAACTGCGTCAGGGATCTTTGTTAATTTAGTGGGAATAAAGAATTAATCATCAGTATCTCTGCTGAGAAGTTTGTGTTTACCATCAACATGCCTAGTAGATGTGCAGATGTTAGCCTGATGTGAAATTATAGTTAGACATCGTCTTGCACTTGGCCAGTTCATTAGCCCATTTCTTATAGGCCTTTGGGATTGTATTTGGCACAGGGTTAGAGATTTCAAGACAGGCTGGTATTTGTTTACTGAATGTGGTTGGGATAACATAGCAAAGAGAGAGAAGCATAATTCGTGCTTCAGTTTACTTTTAGACTTGTAGCTTTGAGGTGCCTCAACTGTTCTCTTGAGTACCATGAAACTTCATCTCTCTGATGTATTTTGGACAAAATCCTATGTCAGGTGATGCAGTGTTGCCAGATGGCTCTTAGTTGAAGGAGTGGGTAAGCTGGGATTCCTTTTTTTAATTTTTGATTTTCCTAGCAGCCATAAGAGCCTTAAAGCCTGCAGTTCACTGGAGTATCATTTTTGTCTCTTTTTACAGCAAGAGTTGCAGGATTCAGAGAACTACTTGTTTTTTTCATTTTTCATTTTTATTCCCATATCCAATCCACAGAGCAGGAATACACAGTCAAGTGCCAAAGAAGACAAAGCAGTTTCTGTCAGTGTATATGTGTGTGTTATACTATGTGCTTAAAAAAGAGGCACAAAACCCAAACCAAAACTGAAAAAAGTGCCCTAGTTCTATGCTCTGTGTTTGTCTTTGGGGGAGTGTATGAATGAATTACACTGTTGACGTTCTACTCAGCTTTTTTTCATTGGATTACATTTGAAAGGCTTTTTGAAAGTGATACTTCTCTTTTGTTTTATTGTTTGTGTCATTCCTGTGTTGTTCGTCTTGTGCCAGCATCTCATCTGGATCCAACGAGAGGCTAATAAAAGAATCCTGACTGTCCGATGTCAAGAGCTCCAAGATGGGCAAAAGCCAAGGAAGTCTTGGAACTATAAGCAGTGTTTAACAGTGTTTCAACACCATTTTAAATTGAGAAAGCCAACTAAGAAGATTTTTATGGTGGTTTGTGAGAAATGTTGATAGCTGGTAGCTTATAACTGAATATATTGATTTTTGTTTGAGGGGAAAAGGTGTAGACCACCTGACCTAACTGCTCATCTGTGAATATGTGCCCAGGAGGGTATTACATGAAATATAGAGATGTAATATGGATTTCCAACCCCTCCCCCTCAAAAAAAAAAAAAAAAAAAAAAGTTTATTCATCAATGCCACAGTTACTTATAGGTATTCAAACAGTATTTTGGAACATCATCATCTAGAGGTAGAAAATCCATCATATTAATGAAAAGGTTGGAGGTGCAAAACCTCTGCTGCTTTGAAATACCATTTTCCAAGTCATTAACAGCGGTGCTCTATGTTCTATCTGGGCTTTAGACCAGCTCCTTCATGTTGCTTAATGTGAAATAAATAAAAGGCTCAGATATTGTCAGCCTTGGCTGGTCAGTCACCTCTGTCACAGGTCTTACACTTACCTTCTTCAGGATGAATTTACTAATGTCAGTGAGGTTACAGTGATGTGAGGCGAATAGGTACAAGAGCTGATTCAGGCCTCAGGTAGTCAGAGCACAGATCTGGTAACAAAGAACATCAGTTTCAGGAACGACCCCTCTCTCCTCATCTCCTTGCTGCTGCCCCATTCACCATTCCTTCATGAAGGATCACTAGGTTTGTAAGGCAGTTTGTTTCTGGTGTAACCCCACCGGGTGCAATGCAGTTACACCAGGGAGAGACTTGAGACATTTTTACTATACTCGGTCACGTGGGCCATGTAAAGACAACCTTCCTACGCAGACTATTTGCACAATGCTTTCCTGGAATTTGAGGGTGAAACACATCTTGGCTGTTGTGCTTCAGGCATTTCACCTGATGAGACAGAGCCCTGCCTGCTCGATTGCTATTGCTGGATTAGATCAGCAGTGACATTCTTCCAACTGTGAGTTTGTCTTCATCTTGTACCTGTTGACCATCATTCAAGACAAACTGCTGGTCTGGATAGACCTTTGCTTGGCTTGGATGAACTATTTTTATATTTTTGAGGCAACTGGTATGCTTTTGAAAAGAACAATGGGGGATGTGCGAGGAAAATTGATTTGGAAGTGTTTGAAAAGGATTGTGAAGAACACTCCTGAAGTGCAGCGACTGCCTATTACTTGTGATGACAATTCGCACTGTTTGAGAAACATCACTGTGGTCCATTAGGTTGAATGGACCTAAACAGTTTCTCCTGTAACTATGTCACCCATGGGTCCTTTTACTGCCTGCTGTTATCCTTGGGTTGGACCTGGTTGCTGAAGCATGGCTGTGTCCTCTACTTTTGTCCTTACTGAGTGGGATGCTAGACCTGTTTCCACAGAAGTGAAGGGCCTCATCCTCTCCCTCCTTAGGGTATAATCAGAGAAACTTACTTTGAAAGCTCCCCAGGGGTTTTGTCTATTTGCAGTTGAGGTCACATGGGAGCAAACCAATTGCTGGTTATCAGTTGCTGAATTCAGGGCTGATCCCCAACATAAACAAGGATGAAGGCTCTTCAACCTCCCAAGAAGTGGAGGACTATTATTTTGTAAAAGACTATTCATCCATAGTTTGAAAGCTGTCACCCATTTATAACATTTTTTTCATTGCACCTATCCCAAGCTCTAGGCAGTCATACCCTGGGGGGTTTCTTTTCCACTCTGTTCTCTCCCTGAGTATTTTAAATACATGTCTTCATTCCAAATAATCTTGTAAAGGGAATTTCATCTTCCGGGTTCCTTGTCAAGTCAAATTCTGCCTTTGTCTTTTTGTAGTCAGATGGTGAAACAAAATCTGTACAGAGGCTGCTGGGGAGCTGTTCGCTTTGAGGCACAGTTGGGGGAAATTAGTGCCCAGAAAAGAAACAAATGGGTCATGAGTCTAGAATAGATACAACCCTCTTAATATGCTTCAGTTATTTGAGTTACGTAAAAGTGTGCAAGCGAAACACAGTGTAAACTGCTGACAAATGGAGATGACAAATGATGAGGAGTTTGTTTATCCAAGACCTGATCAATTTATTTACTTGCTTAATCCCTGTAGAAGATGTGTTTTGGTGATAAATTCAGCCAAAACTTCCCCAGCTGTCTCCCTTGGTCAGTATCCAGTGGATTGCTGGTGGTGACCAAAGTTTCCCCTCAGTGGTGGGTAAAGTCAGTGGAATGTTACAGTTGACAAGGGGTTGTGGTTTGTCTGGTGTGGTGTTTGGTTTGGTTTGGTTTTGCTACCCCCAGGTTGTGAGTAATGAAAATAGTATAGGTTACCACATTTCAGTATTTTCAGTTGATCAGGTCCATGGGTCCTGTTTGTTTGAGTAGCCCTCTTGCTAATGTGTGTAGCTGGTTTTGTCATAGAGAACTCCTATCCCTTATATAAACTATGCCTTCTCTCTAATAGAGTATCGTTTTTGCTTATATAATGCATGCAGTCACACAAGTTATCCTGAGCTTTGTGCTTCACTTCCTATCATTCTCATCTCTTTTCTTCCCAAGTGAGGTTATGAGTTTGTTTGCTTTTTGGTTAGTTAGGCTTAAAACTATGAAAATCTTAAGATTCTCTGTTTATACAGGCCTATCTTTTTTTTTTTTTTTTTTTTTTTCTTTCAGTTTCAGGAAAAACTTACTTACAGCTGTAAGTACCCACCACAAACTGCAAAAAGCATAGGAATAGCCCTACTATCCTGAGATGAGTACCTGCTCTTCATTCCTCTATTTCTTTGAAGTGCTCCAGGGTTGCCAGGTGAGTCATTTAATATATCATTCAATATGACAGGATTTAAATGGATCTACTCATGATGATATTTGGCCAATCTTTAAACAGAGCGAGGATCCCATTAAAGAAACTGATGTAGCAGGTGTATGTATAAGTCTGAGCTGCAATCTAAAGCTCTGAATGACATTGGTAATGGATATTAAGAACTTCATTTGAAAAAATACATTTAATTGCACTCATAATCAGTGAGGGAAGAAACAGCTCTACCTAATATTTATGAATTAAAGGCACGTGCTGGGAAGATTCATACCACAGCCATGAAAGAAAACACACACAACAATAAGTAGGGGAAAAGAATAGCAACTAGTCACCTTAACATAGGCTGTATTAGGTTGGCTAGCGTACAAGAGGGACACATCAACATTGCACTGCCATTTATTAAGATCCCAAACCTTGACTTTGCCAGCTGAAATTATTCATATGTATATATTTTAACATAAAGAATCACAGCAAAAACCTTAGTTTGTATTTTGAGGTAGAATAGAGAAACAAAAATGCGATAATGCAACATTAAAATGATACCCTGATGCAGCTAAGCCAGGTAATCCCATATCCTGGCCTTTATTGCTGGGGACCTTGTTAATTCTTGTTTCCCAGTAGTGCTAGGTTGGTGTCCAACATCTCCTCCCGTTCTCCACCACTGCCTGGCTCCTCATTCTGACCTCTGACCAGCTTGCTGTGAGCTCTCCTCTTCCTTGTGTTTGGTATAGTGTATTCCTTCTACCAGCTAACCTGATTATGGTCAGGCCTTTTTCTTTACCGGCTTCCAACTCCAGTCTTGTTGCCCAAATGGTCCCAGTCTCCCTTTCTTTCACTCATTTGCTGGTTTTTTCCCTCTCCTCTATTTTGCTTTTATTGGGCTTTTTCCCCCTCCTATGTTCTTGTCCAAAAGCTACTTCTTCCCTACTCCCTGGGAGTGAGAAAGTAGGCAACTGCTAACATAGGTGATGGAGGATGCTGAGTCTGTTGTAGTGCCTAACCTTGGTCCAGAGTAACCAGGAGCCTCAGCTGTGGAGGATAAAACTAACTAACTAAAATATCTGTACTTTTCCTCTGTACCTAGGCTGAAGGATTTTCAGTTGTTCTTTGGAGAAGGGGCATGAACAATCTAAACACAAAAGGACTCTATTGAGTTGCAAGATGCTTGATGAAATTATACCAGGGATATAATTATTCAGTGTGTTCAGCTAGCAGCTTTGCTAAAAATGCCGGAAAGATTGAAGGCAAAATTAATTATGTAGAGCACAGTAAATCTTCTCTTACTCAACACCTCCATAGCCTATATATGGCTCCCTTTTTAGGATTCAGCGTGGGCTTACTGTAGAGCTTAATGACTGAGTTACCCAATCATAATGAGCTACAGTGTGCATCAGCTGAGCATGATAAAGCACTCCTAATGTGTCTACAATGCAAAGTATTTTAATTCCGACATGAATGTTGCAGGAAGACATGACACTCTTCCACACCAACACATGGACAGATTTAGGTGGGTGGTAGTGCCGTTGATGGAATAAAACTCCTCACAAGTGGTGACATATTTCTCACTGGGTCCTAAATATAGTATCTGAAAAACCTAACTTATATTTGGCTGGCTTTATAAAAGTGACAGTTCTTGTTTATATTAGAAAATATGTTAAATACATTTTGTGCCCTCAGTGAAACAATTTTTTGCTTCTTTTTAGGGTCTCTCAATGAAGAAAATGGTTCTGTTCCGCTTACAAGCTAAGAACTGCAAAATTACAGCATGAGTCAATTCTTCAGAGCGAGTACTTAAGCATCTGCTTAATTTTTGTCATGTAGAGCAGCTCCCCAGATTTCAGTGATGTGAGATCAGAGTCTTGACTCTAGAACTATTCAGCTATCTACCTCATTGTGACCCCTTTATGATTGGAAGTATCCTACTTTTTCCAGGTGCTTTCAGATTCTTCTCAGGAAGAGCACAAATCTGTAGCAGAGATCTACCTTCTTTCAGTATCTCTGGAACACATATTTGCTGTCATTCCTTTTGTCTTTCTTTTCCTACCCTATTGCTTTTCTTCCGGGTCTTAGGCGTTGGAGACAGCCAGAGTAATAGCAGGAAAATTATTATGGAAGCACAGAATACCTGGGATTGGGACCTTATTGCATCAG
>NW_010340887.1:0-32417 GCF_000700745.2 Antrostomus carolinensis | reverse complement strand
CAGGACTGGTCTAGCTTGTGAAAGGTTTTATTCTGTGCTCACCACTGCAATACCTGTGTGTTGGCAGTCTGAAGAAACAGAGACAAGACACGGATGAAGCTCGGAAGCAAAGAACTGATGTAGTTTCCCAAATCAGTTGGGTTGTTTAGAAAGAGGCTTGAGGAAGCAAGAACAGAAGGGACACTGGGAAGATGAATAGCCACAGATTATTGTCTCTCTGTGTGCAATTGTAGGCACCATCCTTGGCTCTAGGAATGGCATTTCTCTCTTCTTTCTTTGTCCATCTGTTTGCCTTATTTCACAACCCTCTTCTGCCCAGCACTAAATTTAATGATTGTTCTGGGCAAGGAGATATTATCTATTCTTTGGCCCCTGAGCCCCTCAGGTTAGCTCAGGCCTCTGTCCATTGCTTCTGGTACTCCTTTGCCCTGTGGTAGCACTTCTTGAGCAATGTGTGAATGCCTATACATTTGTAAAGGTCCTGTTTCTCTGTTTCACAGTTTATAGCATACTCTTTGCCAGATGCAAAGGGGATGTTGGTTATCAGCCATCATGGTGTGGGTTGCTGGAGGGCAGACCTGTGACCCAGGTCATGCAGAACGAAACTTATGCTGCTTTGTATGAGGGAACCCTCCTCGGCAGTGCGATGTTGAGATTACCACAGGTATATCCCTCAGTAAATTTAATCTTGCATTCATGAGTTCAGCGCTGTTTACATGAGAGGCAAATATGTTCCCTCAGGAGGTGGGGAAAAAAAAATATCCATTCTTACTGATAAAGAAGTACGAAACAGTGTTGGCACAATGATTTCTGAATCTATTTGAGTCCTATCATGCACTGTTATAATAAGATAGCTGGAAGATTGTAACTTTGCACTTGATGGAAAAACATATTGTAGAGCTTAATGAAATTTCATCATGTACTTTAAATTGATTTCAGCAAGGGAGACCTTTTCAAAGCAAATATAGCTATTAATCTAATTAGTGCTTCAGCTAATATACAGAAATTATATTTGTATATCAATATATCAGACAAATATTTGTATGAGATAGGCATTTCGATGACTACTCAGCTGAAATGAACAAATTAACTTCTTCGATTACAAGGGCCTTGTTTCCTACAGCTGTACTTTGCAGTTCATTTTCCAGTGTGAACACTTAAATTAAGCTGCTAAGTCCACAGTTAATCTGAAATAATTGGCTTCTCTTTATTTCCCCCCAAGTGATCTGAGCAGTTGGATAGCTGAGCAATACTGCTTGTTGACTTCACAGTCTGGTTTTTATGAGGGCTGTGCTAATGTATCTAAGTCACTGAGTCCATGCAGAGTATGGCGAGAGCCTTTTGGAATGGGGTGTTGGTTACCTTTGTACTATTACCCTTTCTGGATAAGATGAAGCTGGCTGCACAGCATGACATGCTCTGGTACCTTGTTCTGACTGTCCAGCACATGAACCAAATTTATTTTTCTGTGAAGCCAACCAGATGGTGTTGGGTATCATGGAATCACAGATTGGTTTGGGTTGGAAGGGACCTTAAAGATCATCTAGGTCCAACCCCCCTGCCATGAGCAGGGACACCTTCCACTAGACCAGGTTGCTCAAAGCCTCATCCAATGTGGCCTTGAACACTTCTAGGGAGGGGGCATCCACAACTTCTCTGGGCAACCTGGGCCAGTGTCTCACCACCCTCACAGTACAGAATTTCTTCCTAATATCTAATCTAAATCTACTGTCATCCAGTTTATAACCATTTCCCCTTGTTCTGTCACTACCTGCCCTTAGGAAAAGTCCCTCCCCAGCCTTCCTGTAGCTTCTTCAGGTCCTGGAAGGCCACTGTAAGGTCCACCAGGAGCCTTCTTGTCTCCATGCTGAACAGCCCCAATTCTCTCAGCCTGTCCTCATAGGAGAGGTGCTCCAGCCCTCAGATCATCCTCGTGGCCCTCCTCTGGACTCGCTCCATTAAGTCTATATCATTCTTGTGTTGGGGGCCCCAGAGCTGGACGCAGTACTCCAGATGGGTCTCCTGAGAGCAGAGTAAAGGGGTGGAATCACCAAATCACAGAATTGCCTAGATTGGAGAAGACCTTTAAGATCATTAGGTCCAAAATAGTAGTGGATATCATTCCTGGATGGGGCCAGGACAGGCCTGTGGCTGAGACCTGGGTGCTCAGAAGCATTCCAGGTTTTGCTGCTTTGGCTAATAGTATCTGTTTTCACTAATCTCAACTGCTACTGGACAACTTTCAGTGGACATGAATACAGGGAAAAATAATCATGCACAGTCAGTTGTAGGTCCTCACTTTGTTGTGTTGGCCTCTGTGGTGCATACTCAGAGCTTCATTGAGACGGGAATGAGTTTGATTCCATGCCCATTTAAATCTGTGGCAAAGCTTTCAATGGAGTGCAGGATTAGGCACATAGGTCTGAATTCAAGGGAGGTCTGAATTCTGCAACTGTCTGCCTTGAACCACCTTGAGTGCAATCCAGACCTTTGATGTATTGTGCTTTAGAGCCCTTTATAGTAATTAAGGTCAGTTGGACACTTCAGAATGAAATCCAAAACAACTAGCAGGCTCAAGAAGTGGCAGGTACCAGCTAAAAGAAATATTGAAAACAAGAACATGTCTTAAACCTTACCACTGTCTTGGGCTAGGGCACCAGAAACAATACTCCAATCAAACATGACTCCATGCACACCTAATATTCTGAAGCGATAGGCCCAGAGAGCTGAAGTCTCTCCTGCTAATAGGTATTCACAGATTTGGTCCCAAATTGCTGAATAAGACTCATTCCTCTCACTTAAAATTTGCCTGAAAGAGCTATATTCTCACATTTTATGCAACCTTAGTGGCTGGAGCTCATCCAAGATCAGGCAGGTCCAAGTCCAGTTTCCCACTTTGCTTTAAGTGTTCTTACCATTGTCTCTCATCTCCAAGGGAAGTGTGGGAATGTTCTCTACTGCTCCTGCAAAAACTATTCCACTAGTCAGGTAATAATTCAAAGGAACCATAGAGGGCATGTAGTGAAGTTTGTCTTTGTAGCCTCGTGGTTAGGGAACTCGGCCAAGGAAGAGGCATCCAGGATTTTGATCCTTGTTTCTAGGACTGTTCATGTATTTTATTGCCTAATATAAAGCTCAGAGGAGCAAAGGCCAGATCTCAGGGCTCCCCTTCTCAGGTAAGTAAATTCCTTCCAAGTCCCACCTTTGATACCCAAATCCTTTATCAGATCTCTAGCAGTTTTGGAATTCAAAGATTTTTCACAATGCCATGGATCTTCCCTGTACCTCTGCCAGGTGTACCACCTGGAAACTAATGGAATCCATCTTTAGACAGAAAGATTACCCAAATTTTTCTACCCAAATTCAACCTTCATTTTGAATCTTCCTTCAAGTTCTGTGTGAAGCCATTGTACCTCAGAGAGAATTAACTGTTGTGTTGAACTTTACTGTAGTTATAGCAGTTCTCATGGGTCCTCTCTTATGACTCATAGTATCATGTTATTTTGTGTGTAGTAAGTAGTTGACAGATTCTCCCCAGCTATGGTATAAAAAACCTTAGATGCTGGGCAGAATTTAAGAACCATAGCTGCAGCTGCCTGTGACTGAGGTTGCTGCTGTCACAGAATACACTGGATGGGACTGCGTAAGAGGAGTATCTGATGAAAATGTTGGATAGAAATTGGGATGAAAGTAGATGAATAGAAGGGATGAAAAGGAGAATGTGGAGTGAACATATCTATACAGGACCCTAAAAGAAACAATCCATGCTGGGACTTCTATTCCTTTTGCGTTGTGCCAGCTTTTTTTTTTTTTTTTTTTTTTTTTTTTTTTTTTTTTTTTAAGGCTAGATTCACAATTTTCAGGAACCATGAAAATACAGGAACTTCTCTGCGTAATGATTCTTGCAATGGCATTACAGGTAGCAGTTGCTTGAATCATCAGTCTGAAAACTCATTTCTCTAGTGTATGTTATAGAAAAGAGTGATTGCAACTATGAAAATGTACATTAACCAACTGATTTTGTGGAGTTCTAATACCATAGATTGCTAAAAATGAAAAGTGATAAATGTCAAATTACATTTATCTGTAGGTTTCCCTTACACCCCCATTTCAGCTTGCACAACAAAAGGAAATATCAACATAAGCTTCTGTTGGGAGTCAGTTTCTAGTTGACGTCCTGTAGTAGAGAAGCAGTTCTGAAGTCGTAGTTGCTTTGGATGCTCTTCATTTTGTTTCTTAAGAAAATATTTCACTGCAGTTGAAGTAAAGGGCTGGAAATATTTTTCTAGTCTTCTATTTTGCTGGTTTCATAAAAGCCTGCGTTTTGACTTGAGGATATAGACCTTTACATGGAGTAAACTACTGTCATTATTAAAAACACCTTCCTGGAAAGAATTCAGAGATGTTCAAGACTATTCTTTTTTTTCCCCTGGCACAGTATTCTAATTAACTTTCAACCATTTCTTGAGTAATATTTTTAAGGTCACTAGCTTGGCTGGGTATTTTGTAATAAAAATTACACCCCATGTCTGCAATAGGACCACTAATTTAAAATAGCCATTTGTTTCAAACTGACCTGCTTGCCAGCATAACTAATGAAGTGTCACTTTAATATTTAAAATACTGTTCTTTCAAGGTAATTGCTATTTACTGGTAATTCTTCTTCATTTGATGGTTTATTAGGTACATATAGGAATTTAAATTGGGCAACTGAAAAACTATAATTGTCTAACTAGCATAATACTTTGCTATAAATATGTCTGGGCACCTGTTTAAGGAAGTTTTTTTGCTTCTGTTTTTTTCCACTGTAAAAGAATGGGGAAGGCTGATTTGGGAAAGAGATTTTACCTATTAATAAGATATTATCAAAGAGCCAGCAGAAGGGGGCTGACATCCTCGGGAATGCAAGGACTTGTTTTGGCTAATTCTGTACCCACCCACGTGGGCGTCAACATTCCACTCAAACATGGCAGGGCTTGGCCTCTCCTCGTGGAGGGGAGATATAGATTTGGGGGAGGAGGTAGGGAGAGAACAGCCAAGAAAGAATTGATCTGAAAAGTAATTGCAGAAAAGGCAAAAACACCAGTATTCTCTTAGAAAAGGAAAAGTGTAGTGGAAAAGTAGCTAGTAAAAGAAATACATCACTTGCTTGTTCCTTTTCTGTTCTTAGTAAATATCTTCTTTTGTCCTCAATCTGTCATAACACTTTATTTTGCCCACAAAATATAGCTATTTAAATTAACCTTCTTGCTACAGAGATGTAGTTTTGTGATGTTTCCCAGAATCTGATAAATGCATTAGAAAAGGGCCAGGAAACACCTCACTCTGAGAAATTCCTGCTTGCTTTAGTTGATACTTGCCTCTTAATAAAAGAGCTTTCTGAGTGGGCATTACAGGTAACTGTCTTGTTAACCTTTTCTTTCTTCCCACTTGTGACTGGTTCTTTTTATTGAAGCTTAAGTCCCCAGCTCTGTGTCATTAAATGATTTTTTTTTTTTAAGATTGTTTGACACCTGAGTTTTGTTGTTAGCCTTTACCAGTAATAGCTATTGAAAAATATTCAGATTATATGACCATGAAAGCAGGAGCTCTTGTGTCTGCCTTCATATTTTCCTGGTGTAATATGCGTGCTTCGATTATTAGTGAATTTATCATTTTCATATCTGTGGATTGGGAACCAAGAACCAAAGCAGCCTGCGTTTCACTAGTTTACACTGGACTTTTTCACAAAGTCTGAATCTCCATTTCCCAAGGTTAGGAACTGTTTTGTTTATACCATCTTAATTTAAAAAATAATAATTGGAAGCAGGTCCTGCTATGGAAATTTCACCCCTGATAGATGAAGTTTAACCAATTTATAGTTGACCAAATAGGAATAGAATAGGAAATGTTGGGCAATTCTATATTTTGGTAGCTCTACCAGTACTTTTTCTCTACTAAAATCTGAAGTTAAGAAAAATAGCAATAGTGCTCCTTCCTCCAAAGATACAGCACATTAGGTTTGATTTGTGGCTTGTCTGTGCTTGGGCAATGGGGATCACTGAAATGTCTGTCTGCACTTGAATTCGAGCCCAGTGGTGTATCCAGTGGGAGTGTGAATATGCTATGTCATTTGCTCCTAGGTGCATCACCCAGTGGAGATTTGCCAGATGACTTCATCATCCCACTCAATCTTGCTACTGTATTTTATATTTTTGCAGCAAGAAGACAGCACAATATCCTGGCAATCTGTGTACACACTAATGAAGTGTCTGCCCACACTTAACGTAGGGTTACTAACGATGATTGCTAACATAATGCACTATGTAAATGCCCTGTATAGTCTAATGTAGCTATATACATGCATAAACCACAAATTATTTTGTCATGGTTGCTATACTTTGTGCAAATATTTAATGAAAAGCACTATTGCAATACATAGAATAATGACTTATTTTGTTGATTTTTTTAATTTTTTTTTTTGTGATTGAAGAACTTCACAGTTATGTTAATAGTGTTTTGGTCCACAAGTTTGATGCATTAATATTGACATGTTTTGATCTATGACAGCCCAGACACTTTACCTTTTGTGGTCAAACTCAAGGCAGAATTGAACCTGAATTGATATTTGCTGCTTAAGTCCAACATTAATTGAAATCCAGTACTCCAAAACCAATTAGAAAGGGGATGTTCTTACTGAAAAGTGCTGTTCTCAAAAGTATGGACAAAACTGCCCTAGAAAGAGTGGCAGTCGCTGTCTCTGGGCGTGTGCATATGTGAACGAGTATGTGTGTTTGTGTACATGTTCATGCATGCATGCGAACATGCATTGCTTGTATGTGATGGGTCTTATGTTGATTCACAGCAAAAGCTGTATATTTCCTAGTTTTTCTGATGTAGAAACTTTTCTATATGCTAATAGGAAAATCATTGTGAAGAAGTAAAAGAGATTTTATTTGCATTCTTAAACTCTCTTTCCCCCTCTTCCCTATTCTTCTACATCAGGAAAAACCCTCTCTCAGAATAAGAGGGAAACACAAATGTAAAGTGAACTGCTATGAAAGAAGATCATGACATCCAAAACTGTTGTGGTGTTTTCTTTTTTACTGTTGTGGCATTAGCTCACAAATACTATTCTGAGCTCTCGAAGCTCTTTCTTTGTTGACTTAGCTCCTCTTATGTGCAGAGTCAATGGGGAAACCTTGTGAACGCTTAAAAAACCCCATACATTCAAATTGAAACTGAGCTGGCCTCCAGCGGTCAGGGTTCCCATTATCTCATCTTGTTTCAGTCAAAATGCTTGTATGGAGCAATCCAGTTGTATCAGAGTAAACAGCACAGTGTACAAATTTATAAATACTCTGCCTTGCCCACAACAGTTCTGTGCTTGAATAGGGAACTTCTCTGCCTCAAATGGATGCTGTGTCCTGGAGTACTGAGTAGGTGCCGTTGTTCTCATGTAGGTAGTTTTATCAGCTGTGGAATATGGGGGGAAGGTACTGAAAGATATCACTCCTGTCCATTGTCGGTTAATATTATGTCTTCAGAGGAAGAAAAATTGAAGGATATTCTCCAGGGTGACAAATCCTTCCATGGTTGGCTACTGGAAGATGGTTCCCAGGAGCATATTTTTCTCATGCTAAATAGTGCAAGTGGCAGGGTTTATCTCTCTCTTGCAAGGGAAGGAGTTCAAGAAGGAAGTTTATCTTTGCCCTTCCTTTTTCTCTCATAGACACCTGAGTTTTTGTCCCATTTCCTACTGGCTTCCCTTTGTGTAATCTCATGTGTCAGAGATCTGTGTAATGTCTCGTAACACTGAAGAGTGGCACAGCTACAGTCCTGCAACACTTAGGATCTAGTCAGTGAAAAGCTGAGATGTGGGAGGCTTAGTCGATGGGAGGTTACCCAAGGAATTTGCAGATCACGGAGGCTGGTGTCAATAGCTTTCCTGATAGTAGCTCCTACTACTATCAGAGGAAAGTCTCTGCTCTGGAACTCATCCGATGGGGTCACAATACATGATAGGAGGAGAGAGGACATGCTTGGTCCTTGCTATGTATTTGATGTTGGACATTCTCCTGTGAAGCAACTGTCATCTTCTGCTTTCTAACTGCCCTCTGCTCCCAGACTTCTTACTTTCTTGCAGAGGGAATGATAGATGCTATTTATTGGTAAGCTACCACTCAGTTGTATTTCCCTTCCATCTAAGCACCTGGTTCCTTTTTCACAAGACTTCTGTGCTTTGATTTCTCACCATTCCTCACACTTAGAGGAGGCAATTGAATGTCCCAGAGGTTCTGCAGGTCCTTGGTTCCCACCATCTCCTCCTAATCCTGCTCACAAAGTGGTGCTTTTAATGTCAGCTCCAGTTCCCCATACTCCATATCAAATTAACATAACTTGAAAGATTTTGATGAGTTTCTCTGGCTTGTACGCATAGCACCATCTCCCAAACTGGTGACACAGGCAAGTTTCCATTGCAGTGTTTGCTCACAGCAGAAGCATGTGAAAGGGAGTGTGTTTCGAGAATGACTAAACATCAAAGTGGTTGTATGTGAGCTGTCCTGAGAAGTGTGATGCTTATCCTGGAAGGTGGCAGAAGTGTTTATGTTATGTTAATGGGTAGAAGTCTCAGTTCACATTTAGGTTCCTCTCTACCACAGCTAATAGAAATAGAGATGAGAAGCCTTTCTTATGCAGAAACAGATTTGTTGATCTCTCTGCTTAATTACAGTAAAGAGAAACCAAGGGTATCTGTGATCATCATTCCTGCCTGGTTACACGCTATCATCTCTTGGAGAAGTGCATTTTTGCAACTCTAGAGTGAAAAGACTTTTTTTTTTTCTTTCTTTTTTTTTTTCCCCCCTATGGGCTTGCCTAGGAAGATAGCCATCTTTAATATGAAGCTTTGAAGCATTATTATGGTAATGTCAGGTAACTGCTCTTCAACATAGATTGACAGCTAGCTATTAAGTAAGGGTAGGGAAGAATGTGGCATCTGTGTAGTGAATGATGCATGTGGTTATTTTAAAATGTTTTTTTATAGGCAGAGACACGGCAATTGCATGTTTTCTTTGCCTTTTTGATTTAACAGCATTTCAGAGTCTTCTGCCAAACCACAAGTAAGAGCCATGTTGAGATCAAACTGCAGTCTCAAAATATTTTCCCCACCCTGATGCAAGCACAAAGGATTTAATTTCTAATCAATTGCAAAATGGGCTACTGGAGGATAGTATCTTTTGCATGTGCCCATTTAAGCCTCTGAAACATGCAAAAATCTATTGGTTTCTAAATTCACTCAATTTCTGACCAGTTTTCAGTAAGGTTTAAATTGGCAGATACCTGACAGCTGTAATGGATTCATCTTCAATAACAAGCTGAGTTCTGAATTGCTACTGGTTGGCACTGTCAGGGGATACTAAGATGAGCTCACAGAGCTCAGTACACGTGCTCCTTTTCACAGTCAAAATGACATGTTCTGCCAACCCAAACAAAATTGCCAGCAGGAAAAATAACCTTTTCCTCCATGCCATGGGTATTGGGACAAGCATCTCTTTCCTCATGCCTGGTTAACATTTTTCTTTTTTCTTTTTTTTTTTTTTTTCTCCATGTAGCAAAGGGTATGGCAAGAAGCAGGACTGGACAGTGCCAATAGTGGTCACCTGCGGACAGGACACTGAAAAGAAGATTGAGAGAGCTGTCTCCTGTCTGGATTTGGTGATGTGGCAGGTGTTTCCCGTGCCTCTGCTTTGGCTCTAGAAGACTTCTGTGAAGAGCAAGCTTCTGCTCGTGTGTCACTTGCACAGCCTGTCTCTTCACTCAGTGTAAGTCCTCTAAGCAGAGGAATGCAAATTCCATTTTCATTGTTATTTGGCTAAGAAAATGGTGAACTCTTGAACCTTTTTTTCTCTTACAATTTTAACTGAACTTGACCTAAATATAAAGGTTGAAAGCTGAATTAACTTTTTGCTCCCTGTTGTTATGGTTGAGAAAGGGAAGGCAGAAATATCAAAGCTACTGTTTGTTCTTGCAGCTTGTCCAGCCTGACAGGCTGGTGGAAATGCCCGTCGGTCTCCCACCCAGCTTGCTGGCTCCTTGGGGCAAAATATGAAGCGGGTCTAACGTGGCATAACTTGCGTTCCAGCCAGCAAACAATTGCTTACTAAAGTACTCCTGAAAGTTGTTTGTTGAGTTTTCCTTGTTTGCAGCAACTTTAACACAGCTTATAAAGTCTCCTTTCAACTCTGTAAGTCATACCATTTCAAGTTCCACGGCACAGAGCTAAGTAGGTGTAAAAGCAATCAAGAGTCTCTCTTGATTTTTAGAGTGAGATTAGTTAGAACATGGTAGTATAATTGAGTATAACTGTATATGTCCACTGCTGAGTCTGGTCCAGGAGAATGGCTGCTGAGAAATCTCAGGCCCATTGCAGCCAAGACTTCTTTCCATATGTCTCTTTGATTTTTTGGCATTGCCTGTTGTTGTGGTACATTCAAGCACTTAAAGATCCAAAGCACAAGAAGAATGTTGAGAGGTTTCAAAAACAGAAGGGATCAGGGAATTGAGTTTGTTTTTTCTCAGGAAGAGAAGATAAATATGACCATTATTAAAAAGCCATTATGAAGAGAACAGTGATCAATCTTTAGCTGTGTTCACTGAGAAAAGGAGAGACTGACTTTGTTAGCAGCAAAGATAATTGCCATTGGCTGTTCAGAGAAATAGTTGTCTTCTGAGAGATGCTTAAGCATTGCATCAGGCTACTTGCACAAGCAGTTAGCCTTCTCCCTCATGAGAGCATTTAAGGAGCAAGTTAGATAAACCTTTACTTGGAATGGTCTAGGGGTACTTGTTCCTCTTTCTTGAAACTTTTTTAGTTTTCATTTGGTCTGGTATTCCTGTGGGCTTCAGCTTTAACTCTGTAACTTCTCAAAAGGAATCTCTGACATATGCCAATATAAAATTATCTGAATAAATACCATTAACACAACAGAGCATTTAAAAGACCTCCCATGAAAGCATATCACTGTGTATCCACAATGCTTAGGACGCCTCTAAAGTTTATTGGAAAATAAAGCAGTGATGGTAATCTAATCTGTTAACCCTAGCAGAGAATCTGTTCCTCTGCCTCAGATTGCAGGCATACCACGAAGTGCTGAGATTGGCATAAGCAGCGCACATTTTTATTTGAGGGGAACATAAATCCTAAGTATCTTGTTTGTGTATAATTATTCTTGCCCTGAGGTTGCAGCATCTTATGCACACAGCTGCATTGTGAACATTTTTCCAAGTTTATTTAGCACCGAGTGCAAGTACTTTACATGTCAGAGCTGGGAACGCTCCTGTTTCAGCTGACTCCACTCCTTTGGGGTGTTGTAGAGTGCTTAGGTGACTAAGCGAGAGGCAGTTGCACAAGCCTGGAGAGACAGGGAGCTTATTTAATCACATTAGAGACAGAGAGAGTAGGCGCCCGGGAGCAGACAGAACTAATCTGTGAAGAGAGCAAGAGTGAGCAAGTATGTCTTTTGGAAAGGATTTGGAAGTCAATGGGTTGGCAGAATGAGTGCACCTTTAACAGAAGATTTCTGCATATTTTCTTGATTCATATATGTCCATATCTAAGAACCTAAGGGCCTCAACTCCTATAAACACAGAGCAACCAGCAGCTTATGACCTGAAGCTGTTCCAACAGCTTGTTCCTTGTTTGTTTTTTGCTCCTCACTCACCTCAATTTTGAAGAGATTAGTGGATGTATTGGTGGCAGTGGCCTGAGATTTCATCAACCAGTACCTTGGTGGTTTCCTGTCCTCTTTAAATTGTTCTGTCTGCTCTTGCTAAATGGTGCAGAGGGCAAAACGAGCCTGCTGTGTGGCAGAGATGTTACCAGGAAATGGACATCCCAGCAGCAGCATTGAGGATTCTTGAGGCTTTCTGGCCTCAGTTTTACTGAGGATATGATGGACAGGTTGAAGGGCTGGGCTGTTACTTTATAGAATTAAGCTGTCATGTCTGTCCTCAGTGGAAACAGACCCACGGTAAAGATATTCTGACTAAATGCCAGTAACAGAGCATGTCTGAAATGCCTATGCATGTATTGTAAAAGCATCTAGGCACTCATGTATTATGGCCCTCACAGTTTACCTTTTTTTTATATTTCCTGGAGTAATATTTTTGTAGCAGCTGATTTTTTTATTTTTTTTTTTTTTCACTTAACCCACTTATAATAGATTATTAATGGAAATACATCATATAGTAGCACTAGATGTAGTGCTTAGGGACATAGTTTAGTCATGGTTTAGGGGACTTGTCAGTGTTAGGTTAACAATGGGACGTGATGATCTTACAGGTCTTTTCCAGATGAGGTGATTCTGTGGTATACAAAGTCCAGATGTACTCATAGACTGGGTCACTTCGTGGTTTTGTATGTCCGCTGCAGGTGAAAATGGCCAGTATAGGATGCAGGAAGGAGAGAAGAAGAAATACATACCTATAATACTTATAAATCCTTACGTATAAATCCATAATTCTTCTGGTTATGGTTTGTAATCATCTTTGTTTTCAGAGTCAAAGGGTGGGACATGACCTATAAATGAACTCCAGCTTGTAGCCTCTTTTTGGTATAGAGCTTTGAGGGAACCATTTTTTTTGTGTGTGTATATATAAATATATATGTCTGATTGTATCACTTCTTGACCTCCAATCTGCAGGCAGTCCAGGAATATTGTAATTGACTGAGACAACTAGTTAAGAAAAAAAGGTGATTATCATGTGATTTTGAGGTGATGGATCCCTTGAACGATGTCAGTATACCATGACATGTGAGCAAGATACCATGTTTTAATATGGCTTGGGAAATAGAGGGAGAGGTCAGACCCATATTGGAAACAGTGTTGTTAGAGAAGATATGAAACTGAGTCACATGGGGAATTCAAAGAGCTAGAATTCAGAATCTGAGTCGAGGCTCATCTTGAACCAGCACCACCAGTTCCTTGTAAAACAGAAACAAGGATGGCTACAACAATAATAGTGTAACATAAAGCTTTTTAGAAGTCCCAATGCAGTTTTCTTTAGGTGACAATATTGGAAGATCCACTCCTGTCACTTTTTTTTTTGAGGTGTCAGAAGGACCAAGCAGGTAGCTGTGTAAAGCAATCATCAGAAACAATTCAAACTAGATGAATCTCCATTTCGGGTTTTATTGCAGCCTTTGCAGTTTGGGCTAGGTTCTCTGAACTTTGCTAACCTTGGCAGATCTACAGGGAAAGCCTGCAAAATCCTTGAGTTCAAAGCAGGCAAAATATATGACACCTTTTGAAAGTTTGGCTTTGAGTGTTGAGTTTATTTGAACTTATGTTAACCAAAGCCAATAAAAAATGTTTTGCATGAGCTCCTGCAAGGTGAAATTCCAGCAGGCAGGAGAGAATGAGAATAGACAACCTGTTTGCCAAACACAGTTATTTTTATTTGTGTTAAAGGGAGAAAGTTTATAGAGTTTGGGAACTTTTATATTTGATTTAAGGTAGGAATAAGGAAGATTATAGCTTAAGGATATTATATAAGAATTATTATCCCTCTGTGAAGATATCCTGAGTAATCTGGACTGTATCTATTAGGTCATAACACAAAAGTCTCCTCTTTCTGGGAACTTTATATCTCATTATGCTAATACCTGTGAATACTGAGGAAGCGAATAAAGCACGAACGAGGTGGAGATCAAAATATGAATAGTTAATTAGCCATATTAAAAAAAAAAAAGGGAAAGAAAATCTGGGCAAAATAAGTTGCAGTTTGCAGTGGCAGAATCGATCTGTGGACATTATGCTTAAATGAGGGGCTAAGGTTGTACTAGGCAAGAAATAAGCTTGAATAGCCCAGAGCTGAGGGTAGAAAGATATGGAATTAAAGGTTCCAGAAGAGTAAATCCCAAGACTTCAGTTTCACCTGGAAATGGTGGGAGGAGTTTAAGTTAATATTTAAGGATATGACAAAGGAGATGGGGCAGGCAGCTATGTATGTATTTGTAGATCTGGAAACAGTTAATGAAGGAAAGGGTGGGTAGAAGAGGAAGAGCAAAAAAAATGTGAGTGGAGTACAGGTACTGGAACATACCTAACTTGTGAAAGACAGAAGTAAACACTGTGGTGCTACTGTAAGCCTTTAATGAGATAAATAAGGAGAGATAGTATGAGATAAACAACCAACCTAAGAGAGCCAAAGACATTCTGGGAAGTATGATTGCTGAGGCAGTGTGGTGTATCTGCCAATGACCTCAAGAACTGGATTTGGTAGATAGAGAGGTCTGTCATTATGGGAGGCTTTACTTCCCAGATTGTACAGGGGAACAAATAGCTAAATACAGACATTTCTAAATGCAATAACCAACAGAGTTACTCACCAGTCACTGAAACAGCAAAAAGGCAATACTCTTTTAGATTTAACGCTGTTAAGTTGTAGAACAAAGTAGAAAATAACCTTGGTTTAAGTGATTTCAGTTTCAATTAAGATGAAGGATAAACAAGTGCAGATCTATAGCTAAGCTTCTCAATTAGAGGTGGATGGCATTTGATGCATTTAGGGAGCTAGCTAAAGTGTGAAGAGCTTAAGAGGACTGGATTGTAAAGCAAGGCTGGCCCTTCTTTGTGTCAAAAACACAGAAAATGTCTGAAACAGGCATATCTTGCAAAGTGGAAAACATGGCGGAAAATTTATCAGATGTGACTGAGTATGGAGTAGAAAAAAGAACAGATCAGCAAAGAAAGTCATATGTGAGAGGTCAGAAAATGTATGGGTAAAATGAGAATTGGCAGGAGTGAAGCTGAATTTAGCTCTGCAAAGGAAATTAAAACAAACAGCAAAAAGCCCTTCGCCCACATAAATAAAAGGGGAAAAAAGAAAGTAGTTGGGCACGGCCCAATAATTTGTCACATAGTTTGCTCCTGTGTTTCAGTTAGGACACTGATTCTGAATGTGCAGACACAGTAGGTTGTTAATGGCAACAAAGACCTGAAGTGGGATAAAAAACTCAAGGAGTTCAGTGTTGGAGGAAGGCTGAATCATCATCATCTCGGTATTTGGAAAAAACCTGATACACATAATTTCAGGCTCAAGAACAATGTTTTTAGTCAGACTTAACAAGGGAAGGAAGACAGCATTCAACTGGAGAATGTAGGTCTGTCTTTGAAGAAGGGGCAAAGACAGCCCTGTTGGAGTGCATGCTATTGGTAGCAACTATTCTAAAAGAAAGAATAGGACATATGGTAACAGAAAAAGGAAAAAAAGGACAAGACAGTAGATCTAGCATGATCGAGGTAAACCTAATTTCTACCTCTGATAAAAGTACTGGTATTTTTAGTCACAGAAATGCAGTCCTCACTTAGCTTTCAGTATGATGTAGCGTGTAAAACTGTGAGAGAAGTTGGGTAATGGCAGAAAAGTTGTGACTAATAGATAAGCTAAAGGGCAGATTTAAGTGAAAAGAGACCTGTCAGACGAGAGAAGTTATTGTTGAAAGCTCTCGAGGATTGGTCTTGGGACCACTCTTCTGTGCTAATTTTACTAGAGACTATCACCCAGAAAGTGGAAGTGTGCTAGTGAAGTTGGCTGCAACAGAATTAGGAGGTAATGTCATACAGACTGAATACCTGTAAAACAGGTCAAGGCATAAACTAAGAGACATGGAGAGAAATAGATATGAGGTCAGTTATAGTAAAAGGAAATGCAAGACTATTGCTAAAAGAATTTCTGTTGTGAGGGGTTGACCAGTCAGGAGTAGGTGGAAAGGAGGAAAACACTGATAGATACACCATAACTGGCTGTCATCAGTGCTGTATGTATGTCAGCGAAACAGCCGTCCAGGTCCTGCAGTGTAGCAAGCAAGCTATTTTCAGTATGCACACGTGTAAATGCTATTGTGCTCAGTTATACAGTCTAACTCCTAGAGTGGGATACAAACGGAGGGATTTCTTTGACAGGCATTTCTGATTTGTGTTCAAATATAAATACAGCCATTTGAATGCATTACTCACCCTGTTTCTTCTTTGATGCTGAGCCTGGATTTAGAAGAGCACAGAGCTGTCCAGTGTTTCTTAATCCAAAATTTGGTTTTGACTGTCATTGGCAGGTTGTATTTTTAAGAAGCCTGCTTTGAAATGTCAACTCTCATCCTAATTGAAATCCTCTTACCTGCTACAGGATTTGTCAAACCAATTCACTCAGGATGTCTTTCCATGAGAAGATGAACTACTGTTGCCTATGGAGAGGAGTCCCTTGGGCTCCAGCTAGAGGCAGATAAGGACTGACCAGCTTTAATGCTGGATCCTCTATCTTTTGTCTCCATCCCAGCTACCCATTCCTCTTCTCTGCTGTCCTCTCTTCTTCATAGGACGTGTTTTGTTTTCCTTTCTGGTAGAAGCTGTCAAGTTAGTATGCAAGATTGACGATATCTAGAGTTTATCTTTTCAGTGTTTCATCACATTTTGAGATACTGGAATAGAAACTGTCTCTGCTTCTATCACTCTCTCTGGTGAGCAGCATAGTCCTTCCCCTTGGGCTAAGGTAATGCTTTATACCAGGAGGTATCAGTTGTAAAAATGGATTCTGCTGCATACTGGGAGTTAGCTTCCATTTGCACTCCTTTCTCCCTTGGATGGGAATGATGTGCAGCATGGTAAATCTGTTCAAGGCTCTGCAAAGGGCTACTTCATTGCTGGTTTTGATTTTTCCTTTAGAAGAAGTAGTTGATTGTGTCCACCACAAACATTCTGTGTTTGAACAAGAGTGGGTTTTTTTTCAGTAGGAAGATTAAAGTGGTCAAGCCTGGCTTGTGATGCTGTGTACCTTTATGCCATATAGGCTTGTCATGGGAGGGGAGAACTTAGAGTTATTTTTTAATTCTCTTATGCCGTGAGAGAGGAAGGATATTTTCTGCTTTGTCTGAGATGGCACCTGGAAATGTCTGTCACTTTCTCTGTGTTTAGTAGCAGGCCTGTTTATTCCCAGTCTGATCCACTGCCATTGCATGCAGAGTAGGTAAAGTTGAGAGGAATGCAAAGGATTTCAGTTGTTTGAGAAGAGGTGGGCGGGGGCCTTCAGAGTCCGTGAATTCATTAAAATTCCATGTTGTGTTGCTGGGTAAATGCGTGGGCCTTAATATGCAGGGCTTCAACAGGTAAATACTCGAATCTTGGATACAAGATGAAGCAAGTTTTTACCTGCCCTTCATCCAAAAAGCTCATCAAGTTCTCTACACCCACCCAAAAGGCAGTGTTCACCGCTACCTGAATATAATGCAAACTGATAGACGTGAGCACAGGTTAGGGGCAGCAATCCACCTTCAGATGGCTACCTGCCACGAGTGCGTGCATGTGTTTACACTTAAGAAAACTCGTTCTCAGTTTTGAAGAAATCAGACACTCTTTATGTTGCTGCTGTCTTTGAACACGTGTTGCTGTGCTGACAGCATCCATTTGCACTGTGGGTTGTATAAACAACTCTCAGTACCTCAAGCCACCTTCCCAAATCCCTAAAGTTACAAAGCGTCCACTGGGCAATTAGTCTCATGGATCAGAAGGGCAGAGAATAGGGGCCAAAGACTTGCCTGCAGGAGCTCTGGCTTTGTGCACTCTTATTGAACCCTGTGAGGTAATTTGGCCCTTTTCAGGCATAGTCTGCTCCATATCCTCTCATGCTGAAGTTGGTAATTTTGCTCAGAGGAATTTCACCATAGACCTGACTCCGCAGTCACCGAGCCCACAGCAGTGTGAACCGAGGGAGGCATGGTGCTCTCCATCCAGTCTCATCATCCAGATGAAGTAAAATAACTTGGGACTGAATTTGCTCTTCTGCTCTGAAAATATGTAAATGTGCAAAGGTGGTTCATGAACCCATGGTGGCATAAAAAGGAGACTAGGTATCCTCAGGAGCTTTACCTGTGGTGGCTCTGAGAGCTGTACTTCGGCAGCTCTGACTGTCAACAGCTTGTGGGGTATCTGGAGGCTCATCCTTCAGTCAGTGTTCCTCTTCTTTAGTTACTTGCTCCTTTCACTGGACAACTCAACTGGGGGATGTGAAACCGCACAGCTTTAGATCTCTTTCATTCATTTCTCTTTTTAAAAATAAAATTAAAAGCTAAAAGAGAGCTGTGGTCACAGAAAAAAAATAATTTCTCTGCTGTAACAAGGGAAGGAAAACATCTGCATGAAGAGAAAACATTGAAAGTAGAGAACTGTGTTATTCTTAGGAGAGAATGTTGGGATTAAGGTTTAAAAAAATCTTTTCCTTTTGAAGGCATCCAGTTTCTACAGGTTTCAGTTACTTCAGGGATCAGGCATGTAAAAGAAATTTTCTTGATCTAACTTTTTTTCAGGACCTGAGTATTTTGAAAGACTTCCTGCACATACATGCCAGTTATTTGATCTGATCATTGTTTTAATAAAACTATTATTTAACTAACCACGAGTTAATTTCTTTGGCCTACTGGGAGCCAGCCACAAATAGTAGCAAGTTATTGTTTAACCTGGCTAAAGCTGAGCTCCTTGTCTTCCTTGCTAACTCCAGCCGTTGACAAAACCACTTACAATTCGATTTTTTTTCTTAATGGAGTTAGGCTATTATTCCAGTAAATCTTGTGAGATCTTTAAAAGTTGTCTTCATGTAACTGTTTTCTAATCCCTTTTAATTTGCTTTTTTTTTTGTTCAAAGATGTGAATAGATGCTCGGTAAGGACAGAAGGGATTGTTGGAGATCTGTTGAGTACAGCAATTGGCACAGAAAAGTAGTAGGCTTAATTGAAGTATGCCTCTACTTCAGTGCGAGGATATTAGAAAAATCTCTGAAATTATTTCCTTCTGGTAACCTGCAAAATGGGATTACTTTCAAGGAATTTTCCAAGAGGGGAGTATAATTAATCAAAATGAAAAGGTGCTTTATTTATTCCAGAGAATTTCAGAATTTTGGTTTAGGATTGGGTGATTTCATTTGGAATTCTCTTTGCCATCATTTTTCCATAGATGTGTCCATCTGCAGTGCACCAGGGTCTGGCAGCAGAGCGCAGGAACAGGAGGTGAGATGGCAGGAACGGTCCAGTGGTCAGCAGCTGGCAGCTTCTCTGTTTTGAAATCGTTAAAAGTAGCTGCTACTTGGCACAGACATTGACATGAAGTGTTTCAAACCTTCCTTCTGTGCAATGAGACTGAAACCAAAATGATGCCTGTGCAAATAGGGCAGTGAGAGAAAGCGATGTTTGTTAGGAATGATCATGTGAGACTATTATGGTCCACGGTGATGTGTTAGTAAAATATGCATGATGTACACAAGAGGCTCCATTTCTAGTAAACACATTCCCCTGCACATAAGCATTAGCTCCGATGTTTACTGCTCACTGAGTCAGAACACTAGTAGGCTATAGCTTGATTTCATAGGGACATCAGAGCTGCTGTTCCAGTGTACTGAAAGCCTATGCTGACTTAGATATAAATATCTAAATATCTAATAAACCAATTATTTCCAAAAAAATGAGACAGCCATTGTGCAGCCTGTGAGTGTGTAACATAATGCAGGAAGCTGTGGCTTTGTTTTAAGGAGGACAAGGTGTGCAGAATAATTTCTTGGGAAAGAGCCTGGTACTGGAATGCAAGGGGGTGTACCTGGGAAGACAAACCACTGGGCCATGCCTACAAAAGGGGTCTGGTGGTGTGAGAAGGGATGACACACATATATGTATCCTGGAGGACAGTGATTCTGCAGAAGATTTCAGATCAGGGGGAGAGTAGCTTTGAAGGCCTTCCCAGGCTTTTATTATGGCCAAAAGAATTAAGGCAGCCTTTGAATGTAAAAAACAGGCACGAACAGTAAACAGGAACCCAAGGCTTATTTTTACCTGTGTGAAGAGCACTTTGTTGAAGACCATATGGAATGTGATGTCTTCTTCTGCAACTCACAATTCAAAAGAAAGCTGAAATACAGGACAGGGGCAGAGAAGACTGAGAAAAGACCTGTTGGGATGGAGAAATGGGAAATACCTGGAAAAGACTTTTTAATATTCCTCTGTGCTTGAGGAATGACTGATAAAAAATTTTCAGGACAGTGCTGAACTCTTTTCTCCCAAAATGACCAAATCAAGACCATGAGACCAGCCGTCTTCCCGGAGATGTGCTGTAGTTGAATGTAGCACTTAAGCTTAGCTCAGTGGCACAGAGAAAAATGTCTCAATCTTTTCTACATAATGCTATTTCCAATAAATATTGTTGTGGCTCAAAAATGTATTGGCTCTATAGGTGGAGCTAGTAAAATTATTTTATGTTAGCTGTGTCAGGCTTTGTCTTCTGCAAAAGCAGGCTGGAAGCTGTCCCAGGCTTTTTGGTTACCATTGGTCAAAGCTAGGCCAGACCTTCCTGATTCTGGGCAGTAGGTGAAGCCGATCAAGGAAATGCAAAAGCAGCAGTGCTATAGAAGTTGTCCTAATACCATCAAGCTTTAAATAAACCATAAACACTCCCTGGAATGGTTTATGAGTAGGCAAATAGAACAAAAACAATTTAAAGGTGATAAAACTCTGTTGACATGAATACCATTCAGGTAAACCACCTTAGACATATTTCAAACGTAAGCCAGCACCTATTATACTTTATCCCAGGTGAATGAAACAGTTCACACGTGAGGCTTCACAAATACAAAAGGTCTTATTTACCAGCAGACTCTGCTGCCTGACACCTGTCCTTGACAACTCCCCCATGCTATTTTGAATTGATTCAGGAAGCTTTGCCTCCACAGACATGGTTGTTGGGCCTCAGTTGTGAGGTTTTCAGAGCATCACTGCCTCCACACCATATTGTCTGGAGACAGTACAGATTGTGGACTGGAGGGACCTCTGCTGCTGGACCCACTCCCATCTGTGTCCCTGAAAGCTGTAACTGAATCAAAAGGCAGAAGTAAGAGTTTTTGCCAGGTAAGTAGTCTCTGTGAGGAGAAAGGAGCCAACACCATTGTAACTCTGAAGGTCTTCCAAGGTCTGGAAGGGGGACCCAAAGCTTTTCCAGGTTTATTATCACTTTTAAGTATTGCTTCATTGGTACAGAAGAAGTACAGAGGAACCAAGTAGGGATGAAAATGTCCTTTCTGGGACCCTTCATCTCTAAGGAGAAGTCCCATTATGGTGCCAATGTCTGTAAGTTTTATCTCTTAATAGGGTGGAGCTGCCACTGTAGTTTCCCACTCTGAAGGAGCAATTGTATTTTACTTTGCAGCAATTTCCAATGCATTGCTCTAATCCACAAGTGAGGGTGCTTCTCTGGTGAGTGTGTAGCTCTAATTCACACCAAGGAACTCACTATACACTGGGAAGCATCAACGTATTTTAGCACCATTTCTGTTGCACTTAGCATCGTGGGTGGGGGTAGATGCAAGCTCAAAATTAGAGCCCAGTTGCTGTTGTTTCCCTGGATGAAAATCTAAAGTAGCTTCAGTGCTGCTGAGGAATCAGTCTACATCTCATATCCAGGTAACAGGTTTGTCTCAGGATGCCCTCCTCTGAAAAATGTGCTTGTACTAAGGACAGGATAATGAATACATAGACAGTAGCCCATGCTCATTGCTCTCTGCACCCACTGCTCTGATCTCACTGTTATGAAACCCAGATAAACAACCAAGAATCCACCATGGCTTTAGCTAGCAAGAAAAATTAAAAATAACAAAAGCTTGCTGTTCTTGATAGACAGAAGTTCTCAGACTAATTATTCCTCAGGGACAAGAATGACTGATAGGTGAAGTTTAAGAGTAAAAGGGCAAGAACATTTTTAGACAATGAAGACATTCATTTGTATAGTTCACAGAGAGCTGGGTTGTTTTCCTCTTTTTGGTCCTGCTCACCAGTTTATTATTTGTTGTGTTCTGAAGGGATACAAAACGAGCCCCTGGGAGGAGATAACATATTTAGAAAGAAATCTGGAAATGGAAGTGAATGCAAAAATTCACAACTGTACCTACCATAAAGAATAAACTGTACTAATGCCCTGGAACAGGTTTGGCTATGAGGGGTATTTGGAGGCCTTTAGGAATAAATGTAGAGAAATACATCCAGGAAATGACCCAACCTTGGGGTACTGAAAAGGCCCATATGATTTCTGGGGGGTTCCCTGAAGGTCTATTCCTTTCTAACTAGTAGGAGAGTAGTCCACTGATCTTTTCAGTACCAGAAAATTTCAACCTAAGGTAGTGACGTGACCCTTTTTCTTTTAATCTTTACATCTCCTGGGCTCATGGCAAAGCATTTTGTCCTTGTATACTTTATTTCCTCATCTATACAATGGGGATATTCACAGCACTTCCCCAAACAGCTTGGACTAATGTCCTAGAATTTCCCAGTTGCATGAGGTTTAGAGTCCTGTTCATGGGTTGTGGCTGCTGCCAACCAAAACAGGGTCAGGGAGGGAGCTCTGAGTTGCTGATCACCCACACTGCTCCCTTCTTCACCTTCTGCTGGGCTTCGTTTAGGCTCACACCACCCAGCCAGGACCCTCTTGGACAAACCCTTGCCTGTAGTCCTAACTTAGTTGCCTCTGCTTATCTTGCTCTCTGAGCTCTTCTTGGGCTTGATTCACGAATATCTTAATATGGTTCAGCTTTGGTGCAGCCCTGTTGAAGTCAATGATTTGGAGAAATGTAGTAAAACCCAAGATTTTAAAAAGGTTTGCTTATCATGTTTGTTAGTGCTAATTAGGAATGAATAATTTTCAGCATTTTTTACCTGTGAATGGCTAGCTACAAGTAATTCTGATAGTACTGTATGCTGAATTTCTATTGTGCATAGTACCCTATGCACAATACTACATTTAATAGAGAGAGTGGGAATGAGTTGGCTACAAAACTGTGCCTAACATCAGCTTGCAGTGAAATTAATGCAGCCAGAGCTGTATAGCTGGTCATCTAAATCCCATGGCTTTACCTGCCCTGGATTGCTAGTAAAACATTGGAGGACTTATGCTAAGACACTCTTTTCTTCTCATTTCCCCCTTTTATTTGTTACATTCTGAAATCTACAAGAGACAGTAGGCAAAATATTTTTAGCATGACACATTTAGACATATTTAAACATAGTACAACATATTTTGTGGACAAATATATAAAAATATGTTACATAGATGTAATACATATTGAAGGCATTTAAAATATATATTCAATATAACATAATAATTATAAATCGTGTATAAACAGAGACATACACTTATTTGGCTACCTGCCTGTATATGAGCATCTGTGCAAATATACAGGTGAAGAAAAAAATACTTATTAATATCAGCATGCACGTGAAGAGAAGATATGAAGGGAGTTATGCCAAAATGTGTTCCATATTTGTTCATTTTCATTTTGTGCTGTTGGGGAAATAGGAGCTACAATGAATGTATTAGATAGGCTGTATATAATATAATCCAAATCTGCTGGTGTGATATTAGATCTGGGTTCATAGGTAGGTTTCTTGCTCAATTCTACTATTGTAAAGAGACATGGCTGGGTAATTCAGCATAATTCCAATCTGGATTTCAAATACCAAAGTATACGAGTGCTCGTATAGTTTGTGTGTGCATGAGTGTCCTAAAGTTTTGGTCTTGCTTATTACAGGAGAAGAAGGTGGGATTTGCAGATATGAAAAGGCTGTGGGTCAGAAGAGAGGAAAACAGTGAGCTGTCTGTCTCTTTTCTAACTTAAACCAGGCTGCTATGAACACAAGAGGCTATATATGCAGATCAAGGTTACCAAGGGACATAGACACCTCTGGCTTAAGCTATTTTCCTTATTAAACTGGCAATGGAATAAGTACGCGGTGTAAAATTCTCTAGATCAACTCAAAAGCACTGAAAGATCATCCGTGCCCTGGAAAATTAAATTGGCTTTATGGTCAGACAATGCCCAGCAGTGTAATCCAGAGACAGAAGAGGATTTGGATTGTAAAGTACTCAAATTAAAGGAGTGCTTGTATTCTGGGAGTTTGATTCTTCCTACCACAAATGGTGTTTGGTTCTGGGATTTTTGTTTGGACCTGCCTGTGCCTCTTACAAAACCAAAACAAGCAAGCTGTCATTTTTACAAAATCCCAGATGTATTTTCATTTTTTGCAAAGACAGACAAATATCAGTACTAAGGTATTAAAAAACATAACTACTAAAATGTGTTGCAATTTTTTCTGTTCCTTTTCCCCCTCTTTCTATGTTTGCCTGCTTTTTTGTGCTGTTCAACTTGTTTGCTTGTAAAATCTTCCTTGGGGCCACATTCGTGCAGACAGACTGAAACATTTTTGACTCTGAAGGAATCCCCCGAGGTAAAATTTACTCAGATAATATCTCGGTTACTACCTAACCTGTTTGGGTTATTTTTGAACAATATAAAGCGGTAGCACCAACAAAGAAAAACTCAGGACGGTACATACCAGTAGCTGCTCACTTCAAGTAACTTAGGAACTGTGCTTTTGTACAAAATACCTACATTTTCTGGATCTCTGTGGATGTCAGAAATGAGAAACTAAAATGTTTGAGGTGATCCTCCCAACCACCCAACATTTTATCTCCTTTCCATGAAAGCAAAAATACATTTAGATTTACCTGATCATGAACACAAACAGGTAAAGGATGCCAAGTATACATAACAGCACAGAAATAGTACAGAGGCTGCAAGATGAATGAACTGGACAAGCGGTGCTGAGTAATCACTTTATAAGCAGCTGTGATTAGGCACAGGGCCCAAACCAAAAGCCAAGCTGTGAACATGCCGAAGTTTTCTGATTCAGATCAAAACCTCATGGCTCTTTGTTTCTATAAAGCATTGAAACAAGCCCCTGGTTCTTCAATTTGGAAATAAATTCAGATTTGGATTCTAAACCTGTAGCTCAGCTTCATCTCTAATAACACTGATGTTCCACAGATTTGGATTTCCAGCTGTTCCTCCAGATGTGTGTTATAAGAAGGATGCTGTTCCTCCTTCTGCCATGTGTCACACAAAAGCGAGAACAGCAGCTCTGCTGACCCACTCCACATCGGAGTAAAGAGGGGAAAGTGATAAGTGAAGATTCCTTTGCCTCATAGAAAAAATATCTTTTTTTTTTTTTTTTCCCTCTCTGCTGCTGCAAACTTAGGAGAGAGCACGAACCGAAATTTATCTGCTTTGTGATTGCAAGACAGGACCTAAAATGGTGGGAAAGTTTTTAAAGGGAAAGCAGGTTAAAAGGAAAGCTATTTGGCATAAGAAAAGACCATGAAGGACAAGTCTGGACACATTAGTCAGAATGAATTGAATTATAGCTGTACAACTCTTAAAAATAAATAAATCTCTATTAAAGTCTACAGGCCTACTCCTTAAGAGGAATTTCTATTGTGCGGGAGATTTGGGGTTGTGTTAAGAATACTATAAAACATAGTCTTGTCAGTCTCCTCTATGGTGCTGAGGTATTTACCCATCAGCTCACAGAGGAGGAAGGCAAGGCCTGGAGACCTCAAATGACTTGATGGGCTTCACCTGCTGGGGTGGGTGCAGGAAGAAGAACCTACTTCACCTGTCTCTGCTCAACAGTGCTCTTCTTTGCAGGTAACACATGTGCCTTTTAAAATGTAAAGTATGTTCTGTTCTGTAAGGATGGTGCTAGCAAAGTTTTCAAGGAGAGCTACTCTTTTGGCTCTGTGTTTGAATAGCATTAGCAGGGTTCAGGAGAAGACACCTTGCTCCTGCAGCAGCAGAGGTAAGTAAAAATTGGGTGCATAAGTAATTGTGTGCAATGACAAGAGCAGGCCTGACCTACTGAGTAATTCAGCTGTGAAGAAGTTGGGATTTCACATTTTGGTGAGTTTGTTAAAAATAGGGGATTGATCCTGCTCTTGGTTTAAATAGTTTTTAACTTCCATTGATTTAAAGGAGGGAGAGGCACAATGCATATAGGAATTTAGAGCCAGCTTCAATTTCCTTTCTTATAACAATGGCTTTCACCTGAATAAAATTGTGGAACAATTCACACAGTAAGAAGTTGTTCCTCCAATAAGTTGCTGGTAAAGGTAGGGTAAACTGTATAGATTTGTATATAAAAAGAAACCTCCAAGGATGAAGTTTACTAAGAGAAATTAGGAGAAAGTTCTAGCCCAGGGCATTTTTTAAAAGCTGCTTTATCTATCAAAGCCTGTAGGCAAAAATCCTTCCTGGACCAATGCTGGTGCCATGTTTAAAGTCTTGGCTGTATCTGTCCTCTGTGAAATGCAAATAACCTTTTTCTTCTAATATATAGATTCTTATCTAGATTCTGAGCTTGTCTTCCCTGCCCCCTCCAATACCAAAGTGTCTTTTTATTTTTCTTCTTGGGAGTCTGAATTGAAAGGACTCGTGCCTACTTTTAGGACTGGAATGATCTTAGTATAACTTCAAACTATTCCTGTTTTCTAATCTATATATGAATTTAGGGAATTAATGTTAGGTGCCCATCATAAAAAATGAGGGTCAGCACTAGCCAGCAGGGCAATGACATCCATTTTTCAGATGTACTCAAGCACACTAAAGTTTCACAGACCATCTTGCTGAAGGCTTACAGTGTGATCCAAAGCAGAAAAGTTTGTTGGTTTTGTTTGGGTTTTTTTTAATGTATTTCAGTTGTTAATCTGCTTGGTGTAAACACCGAACTATTGCAATTTGCTGAACAATTAAACCCTGATTCTGTAGAGCATGTAAGTACATATGTGTTTTAAGTGTCATTGACCTTAGTAAGTGCTTACATGCCTTGCTTATGTCTTTTATTCAATCAAGACCTTATGGTTGCTTTTTTTACTGAAGCTGTGAATGCCCAATTCAACAGATACACTGACAATCTGTGCATATTCATGCCTTGCTTACTAATCAAAATGGGCTGTTTTGTTTAAAGCTGAGTTAAGTTCTATCGTTTTGGCTTATGCTTTCAGAAGCAGTCAGAGATGTGTGCAGAGTGCATTACAGACATTGACGTACTCTATGTTTTTCTGTTCTTTTATTATTTATAGCTACCTAGATAAATTCAGGGTAAACTTCTCCTCCCTCTTGAGGAACTTGGGCAGTTCCTCAGATTACCGCTCCTTGCCTTCGCTGGGTGTGCCTTTAGTTTTTAATTAACGCTGTTAAATAAACAAAACAATCAACAAACAAATCCCGAAGGGAAATAAACCACAAGAATGATGTTGAAATACTCCTAAGAGCTAAATCCTGAGGCCCAGGAGATGCAATGTTATGGCCACAACTCTGCCCTTGACTTGTCCTTTTGCTCTAAAGAGGAGGTGTTTGCTCACAAGCAGAAGTGGAAAGGTGATATAAAACTCAGTGCAAGAGCTGCTTGGTGCTGGTTCAGGTGCAGACTATGACTGGGGGTGGGCATTGGCCTCTTTTTCTCAGTTTCTTGTCTGGCAAAAGGAAATACCAATACAAAATTCCTGTAGGAAACACTTAGAAGCATCGATGCTCTTTGCTTCTGTGGTTTGGGAGGAACAGAAAGGTCCCTCCAACCTTCTCCCCTTGCCTCTGCTGTGCCAGGTTGGGAGGCAGTGCAGTTAATAGGTACCACGTTGAAAACAGCCAAGGAGAGGTATCACCTCCAGCTCCCATTTCTCTCTAGGTGGATCCCAGGCAGAGCCAAAACTGGGCCTCCATCTTCCACCAGTCTCCCATGTTGAGAAAGACATTTCTTGTGGTGTCTGAGTCTCAGAGTGGGAATAAATCCCGTTATAATGTGGGTTTTGGTTGTTACTAGGTACACCGAAGCAGTGCATCAGAAGCAACGGGCCTGAGCACTGCTGAAGCTTGGTGGCAAAATCCTGGAATAAAGGGGCATAGTAAAGTTTCTAACTTAATAGCATTTAATTAGTTTAACTTGGAGACTTTAAAATGTTGCTAGGGTGGATTTTCCTTTGTTTATCTTCTTTTGGTGTGGCTTAGCAGATTTTAACCATCTAAAACTGACTCTTGGTTGGGGGGACCTTAGTTGGTACAGCACATATCCTTTAGTGGAATAATGAAGTGTTTACATTATGCAGTCCTATTGTGAGATCAATCAGGCTACAAGGCTGGATGTATAAACAGAATCTGCAGGTGGTCCCCTTGCCCAGAAGACATGCTTTAATCCTCAGGAAGTAGGCAGAGTAGAGGTTCCAGGAGGGAGCCAGCCCAAGCAAAATAAAAGAACAAAACCAGGCTGAACAATGCAACGCATGTCAAGCTCATAGCGCAATCACTACAAATAGCAGCTGACAGGAGACTTTATGATAATTCACACATCAGCTAAAATTGCCAAACTTGGGATCCTGGGATTAATGAGCATCTTACTCAGGCGGTACAAGCATGAAATGTGAGGCAGAAAGGGTGGATAATGCATCTCACGTGGCCTCCAAATGGTTTGCTCCCTTTCAAGCTAATTTTTTACTGAGCAAGTTCTCTTGTGGAAAATCTCTCTCACTCTATGTCTTTGCCTCTGCTCTGTTTTGCTCAGCTGTTGCAGCCCATAAGTATTTCTGCTCCCTGATGCTGCAAGAAGAATGCTAATTATTGAGTTACTTGCATCGCAAGGTGGGAAGCAAATCAGAGAGCATTCACACATTAGTACCTTCAGTGTGGGGATTGTAGTAATAACTCTCAGGCACACAGGCACTCAAGGGCTTTGATCAAGAAAAAGTGTATCTCAAGTTTGTTTGAATAGAGATATAAATGAATGTCCTCTGAAAAAGTTTTAACAGTGTTCTCCCAGGGCTCTGTGGAATGGAGGAAAGTTTTGCCAAAGTAAGGGCAGAAGGATCTAATTCATTAGAAAGTGACAGAAGAAGACTTTGTGACTATGGAATAATGAAAGAAGTAAATGTCAGTTCTGAGGAAAAATAATAATATTAAAAAAACCCCCAAACCCTAAACCCATGTAGTTGAGTTGGCTTAGATGTCGTTTGCTATGGGGTTGTTTTAATTAGAGTGATGAAGCAGGGAAATGCCAATGTGTGCTGTTCTGCAGCAAGAAAAAGAAAAATTTCAAGATGAAACATGGCACAATGGAATTGAGTTGTCCACTTGGGTGCATTCTCCTCCTCTTTTTGAAGAGAGCACCTAAACCAGTTGAGTCAGAAACTACTGAAGGGTAAAGCTTGCAATCTCAGGAGATCTTGTTTCTTCCCCCCAAGTGTTCACACATTTCCTGATTATGAAACAACCAGTCATACCTCAGGAATGGATGGGTGGTGGGAGATGGGAATAGCTTTATTTAGTTAGTTAGTTATTTTTAGCACCTTTGCATTTCATCCTGTCTGAAAGCAGGAGGAAGTTATTTACAGTATGTGGAAAAAGAGAAAAATGTGAGTCTGTTCCTTTGCTGCTAAAGTAATTGAGATGAAATTACATGTGAAGATATGGACAGTTTTTTGTGTTTGCCAAACAAGTCCATCTGAACTGTGTGCAGGTGACCTTTATTTATAGGCACGAAGATGTTGCCCATACACCTAGCAAGATCAAACTTGCTGGATTCCTGAGGCGGGATTTTTGTTGACAAAATTAGAAATACCAAACTCTACATCAAGATTTATTTCCACTTTCAGCTACTCTTAGATCTCTGTGCCTAGCTCCTGTTCTAATATGTCTTCCTCTCTGCACCAGTTTTATTGTATGCAGACCAAGAAGTAAGATTGGAAAGTAATGTCAGCACAAACTTTGTTCCCTCTTTCAGGGCAGCCTCACATTTCTTCTCCTATGCTAACCTAATATCACATTTATCTATCACATAATATTTGTTCTTTTCAAGCCACTTTAAAGGTAATACAGTGATAGTTTCAAATGATCTCATTAATTTCTGGATCATAAGTATTTGGATTTACTTCAAAGCCCAGGGGATGTTTAGATCTCTGATTGTCTGAAATGGTGTCTTTCTTGGGAAGCACTTATTAGGAATTCCTCACTACACAAAACTTAGAGAAACCTTTCATGGGTTAACCTGCAAGTTATAGACAGCTTTTTGGTTTTTGCTATGAAAACTGTTGTCCTTACTATTTTTTACTTATATTTACTTATTTACTTACTCCATTTACAGCAGCTGAACAACCTTAGCCCAAAAACTCTATAGGACAAAGCTTGAAGATTGTTTCTGTATTACTTGTGGCCTTCTGCTCTGATCCTACAGGAGTGTGTGGAAGTTCTGCTTTTTGAGCCATTCTGTGGGAGACAGTAAAACTAAAACTTCATAAAGTTAAATTCATGTGAAATCTTTCTTTGTGAAGTCTTTACTGTAGCATGTCAGAGGAGGTAATAGGTGGTTGACATGAAGAAGCAGGAACATTCTGGGGTGCAAAAGAGTGTAGAGTGCTACTGATGGTTATTACTGATTTTCTTCAGTTTTTGTTATGCTGATCATGGAGACTGTATGTCAACATGCCCTATGTAAAACTGGTATCAATGTCATAGTCTACACTAAGCTCTGTTTGAGATAGTTTAAGGCATGTTAGCCCTAAGCTGTTCTGACCAAAAAGGGAGTTGTGTCAGATGAACTGGATCTCTCAAAACAGTGGCTTTACAGAGATCTCTAAAAATGGTCAGGCTCAAGAACTGTCTAATAATCTCTAGAAGTCTGTCTCTGTCACTCACTTTCCTCTCAAGAGAATTTGTATACAGCTCTTGCATAGTTTATGCTTGGCTTTTTGTTCCTGCTTGTCCCAGAGAAACTCAGTTGTTTTTCTGATACAGAAGGTCTTTGATGTGTTGGAATTAATCCATCAATGGTGATATGAGAATATATTCTCCTGAACTAGTGATATGAACATCATGTACATGCAGACATTTACAAAAATGACAGCAGATTATTAGCTGAGATCCTAGTTTACCATCTGCCATACCCATTTGTCATGGAGTAAGCTCTGAAAGAAGAGGAAGCAGTAGATTTTGGGATTTTCTAGAATGAGTTGCATAGAGCCGTCATGCTTATCAGTACTTGGAAGAAAGTGACAAGGGGGTGGCAGGAGAAGAATCCTGATTAGAAGCGTACAAAAAGGTTTTCATAGAGCAGACAGCTTAAAGTTCATTCATCAGGGACTTTCCAAGCTAGGAGTCAAGGCAAGAAGGTTGAACAAGTGGAGAGTGCTAGGTGAGCAGAGTAATGTCATGGGCAGAGCTGGGGAAGTGACCTAGACAATGGTTTTGACCTATGTGGAGCACAGACTGAGATAGGAACAAAAATAGGCTAGGTCACGCAAAAGATGCAGTACTAACCAAAATGTCAGGTGATGCAGGATTGACTTGGGAGGCTGTAGGGGTATAGGCAAAACAAAATGAGGTGTGCTGCACATGAGGTGTGATGATCAGACTGTGAAGCACAAAATCAGCATGGGGATCTGAATAAAAGGAGTAAGGCTGTCATGGACCCATGGAATAGTGCTGGCACTGGTTTGCTTTTTGCCAGAGCTCAGAAATGAGGATTTAGCATTAGAAAAGTAAAACCAGAAACCAGTTTTCTGAACTGCTGACTTAAGTCTAATGTTTAATTAATTTCACTTATGAACTTCACTATAATTTGAATTTTTCTTTGTTTACCTGTTTTGTATTTCTTAACCATGGAAGTCTGAAGATGCTTGGCTTGTCTTAGATTAACTTATCTGTAAACAGAAAACTCATCCCTTCCTCTTCTTCACACCCATCTACTTTCATCTTAATTAAGACACAGAGCAGATAGGCATTATTTCACACTATCTTCCACAGCAAACAACCATTATAGCAAAGCCATGCTACTGTGAAGAGAGTATATTTGTTTTAGCAGCATTTTAGTGCTTGTGTATTTCTGTCATTCAATTTAAAAAGATTGGGATGTCTGAGATCATGAGGAAGAAGTCAGAGACTACTTAACCCAAAAGACTACATGCAGCCCTTAGGTTTGCAAAGACTCCAAACTGCAGATTTCCAAGATCCAGAAGGATAACAAGAAAGGTATAGGTTGCTGTATGTTTGCCTTGTTTTTATGTTCTTTCACAAATAAGATCAAAGCCAGGCAAGATCATGGAGCAGATGCTCCTAGAAACTATGCTAAGGTACATGGAGAATGAGAAGGTGAATGGGGACAACCAACATGGCTTCACCAAGGGGAAATCATGCCTGACCAATCTGGTGGCCTTTTATGATGGGGTTACAACATTGGTGGGTAAGGCTAAAGCAACTGATGTCATCTACCTGGACTTGTGCAAGGTGGTTGACACTGTCCCACATGACATCATTGTCTCTAAATTGGAAACATGTGGGTTTAATGGATGGACCACTCAGTGGATAAGGACCAGGCTGGATTGGATGGTCGCACTCAGAGTTGTGGTCAACAGCTCAAAGTCCGAGTGGAAACCGGTGACAAGTGGTGTCCCTCAAGGTTCGGTATTGGGACCAGTGCTCTTCAACATCTTTGTTAGTGACATGGACAGTGGGATTGAGTGCACCCTCAGCAAGTTTGC
>NW_010340886.1:0-1920 GCF_000700745.2 Antrostomus carolinensis | reverse complement strand
CCAAGTTCAAGATGCCCAAGTTTGGGATGCCGAGTCTGAAGGGAGAAGGTCCAGATGTTGAGGTGAACCTCCCAAAAGGGGATGTTGATGTTTCCCTCCCAAAGGCTGATATCGAGTTGCCAAGTGTGGACATTGAAGGTCCAGAAGGGAAGTTGAAGGGTCCCAAGTTCAAGATGCCCGAGATGCACATCAAGGCACCCAAGATCTCCATGCCTGACATTGACCTGAACCTCAAAGGTCCCAAAGTGAAGGGTGGTGTGGACGTGTCTGTTCCAAAATTAGAAGGTGATTTGAAGGGACCTGATGTGAATCTGAAAGGTCCAAAGTTGGATGTGGATGTTCCTGATGTTGATGTTGAAGGTCCTGATGGAAAATGGAAAGGACCCAAGATAAAAATGCCCGAGATGCACATCAAGGCACCCAAATTTTCCATGCCTGATGTCGACCTCCACTTGAAAGCTCCAAAAATGAAAGGAGAGATGGACATTTCTGGGCCAAAAATAGAAGGAGATGTCAAAGGACCTGATCTGGAACTTAAAGGACCCAAAGTTGACGTGGAAGTTCCTGATGTTGACATTGAAGGCCCAGAAGGAAAGTTCAAAGGTCCCAAATTTAAGATGCCTGAGATGCATTTCAAAGCTCCCAAGATCTCCATGCCGGACTTTGACCTGAACCTGAAAGGTCCCAAAGTGAAGGGAGATGTGGATGTGTCCATCCCAAAACTGGAAGGAGATTTGAAAGGTCCAGATGTTGACATCAAAGTTCCTAAACTGGATGTTAACGTTCCAGATGTTGACCTAGAATGTCCAGAAGCAAAATTGAAAGGCCCCAAGTTCAAGATGCCCGAGATGCACATCAAGACTCCCAAGATCTCCATGCCAGACATTGACCTGAACCTGAAAGGTCCTAAACTGAAGGGAGACGTGGATGTTTCCACCCCTAAACTAGAAGGTGACTTGAAAGGCCCAGATGTGGACATCAAAGGTCCTAAACTAGATATAGAAGCTCCTGATGTAGATATTGAGGTCCCAGAAGGGAAGTTGAAGGGTCCCAAGTTCAAGATGCCCGAGATGCACTTCAAGGCACCCAAGATCTCCATGCCAGACTTTGATCTGAACCTGAAAGGTCCCAAAGTGAAGGGGGATGTAGATGTTTCCATGCCCAAGTTAGAAGGTGACCTGAAAGGTCCTGAGGTTACAGTAAAAGGTCCAAAGTTGGACGTAGAAGCACCAGATGTGGAGTTAGAATGTCCAGAAGGAAAGTTGAAAGGTCCCAAGTTCAAGATGCCTGAGATGCATTTCAAAGCTCCCAAGATCTCCATGCCAGACTTTGATCTGAACCTGAAAGGTCCCAAAGTGAAGGGAGACGTGGACATTTCTGCCCCAAAACTTGAGGGAGACCTGAAGGGCCCAGACATTGACATCAAAGGTCCTAAACTGGATGTTGACCTTCCTGATGTGGAGCTGGAAGGTCCAGAGGGGAAGTTGAAGGGTCCCAAGTTCAAGATGCCTGAGATGCACATCAAGACACCCAAGATCTCCATGCCAGATATTGACTTCAACCTCAAAGTGGTGTGGACGTGTCTGTTCCCAAGCTGGAAGGTGACCTTAAAGCTCCTGAAATTGACATTAAAGGTCCCAAAGTCGATGTTGACCTCCCTGATGTGGAGCTGGAAGGTCCAGAGGGGAAGTTGAAGGGTCCCAAGTTCAAGATGCCCGAGATGCACATCAAGGCACCCAAGATCTCCATGCCTGATGTTGACTTCAACCTGAAGGGACCCAAAGTGAAGGGAGATGTGGATGTTTCTGTCCCAAAACTTGAGGGTGACCTGAAGGGCCCAGACGTTGACATCAAAGGTCCTAAACTGGATGTAGACCTTCCTGATGTGGAGCTGGAAGGACCTGAAGGGAAGCTGAAGGG
>NW_010340885.1:41420-47883 GCF_000700745.2 Antrostomus carolinensis | reverse complement strand
CATTGGAGTCAGTCCATCTCTCCAGTCTATCTTTCTATATTTGAAATATAACAAGAGGATGCTTTTATGAGATTTACAGACCAATGTTGCAGGTCAATGGATTGGCATCCAAATCTTCAAGTGCACATCTGAACCAACATGTTAGGACAGAGGTCCACTACTTTTCAAATACAAGTTTCTCTGTTCCTTCTTTATCTGTTTATGAAGTATTGAGAACAGAATGTCTGTTTTAAATTAATAACTTTGACCATTGTTCTGAAGCCAGACTATATAATGCTTCTTCTTATTGTTTTTTTCTTATTCTCCAAATTTTGTCTTCCACTTTAAAACAGCATTTTTTTCTATGAGCAGCAAAGTTAATGAAGTTCAATTTCCTATGAACTGCTTTTTGTCCCATGGACATTTTGCTGGTCAAAGATAGCATACGGAGCTATTTATATGTGGTTGGGTTGTTGGCAAATGTCTACATTCTCTGGCCATGCAACTGTGACCAAATGGAACTAATTCTGCCTGCTTTTCTCAGTGGAGACACTAATTTGGGTCTTTTTCCTTAACCCTGCATTTAGTTTGTAGGAATTTTGAGACTTGCATGTCTCCTTTAAATAAACTGCTCAAGAGGTTCAAAATACATTTGAAAATAAGGGTTGCAGGAAGATATCAGATAAACAATATGGTTATATCTCTGGAAAACAATCCTTCCCTCTACAAAACAAACAAACAAACAAACAAACAAACAAACAAAAGAAAGACTGCTAATTTCAGTAGACTACACAGGTATGATTCTCACAGAGGGTTATTGAGAATGGACAAACCAGTTTAAATGACAGTCCCTGGAAATATCTTAGTTTTTTCCCAAGTGATATGAATTAAGTCATAAGGGCGGTGGAAAAAATTGTCTTTATCTTTTCTCCTACCCTTGTCAAAGCTAAAACTTGGAGGAATTTGGTACAGCCTGTACTAAATATGTTAATCTGAAAAATCTGGTCTAGAGATGTGTTTCTGCAGTTGAACTGAGCTATTAGAGTAAGACTGGTGTCAAAATATAGCAAACATTTGACAGTTCAATCCTTTCAGAAAATACATATTCACCTTTATTAGGTTTGTGTTTCAGATTGGACTCTGTTAGTTCTACAGGTGATCTTTAAATACAAATACTTAGGAAGTATGCTTCAGTATGCTGTGGTTTGAGTAAGCTTCTCCATCAAGTCCAATTGTGCAGATTCTACCTCTGGAGTCATCTGACACTAAGGGAATGATGTGCTTAAGGCTTTGCAAGGAAAACCTACTCTTTTTTGTATTCTACTGTGCATATTTAAAGTAAACCCATGAAGAACAACTACATTTCTCATTTTCTAATTGAAGCCATCTTTGAGTACTGGAAAAATTGTTATGAAAAAAGCTTTAAACCAATTTTTTTTCATGTACATTTAACTTCTGATCTTCATGGTTTTCAGTGACTCTTTTTACTTCACTGTGGTGAAGTCTTTCTCTAATTAAGCTTCCTAATTAAACAACTTCTAAACTTGGCTGATCTCACTGTACTGGAGAGCACAGTGGCAGTAAGTGTTGCTAGGGTAGTTGAGCAAGGCTGGTCATGCAGCTTCTCAGCAGACAGGACACCATTCTGACAGCTCTTTTGCTTCTGTACCTGAACAGTACTTACTGCGCTGCCAACAACAGCTTAAATGTTACTAAGACTTCCAAATTGTGGATTCTGTTTCAGGATAGTTTACATATACTGAATATTATAAATTAGGGTAATGAAGATGCCCAGTAAAACCTACAGGAAGTCAGCTAAGCAGTCACAGATACATTTTTGTCCGATTTCTTTTTCTTCTTTTTTCCCCAAGTAGGCCTAACTCAGAATGAGTTCAGTGACTATAGAGAGGAAACTGGGCTTAAAGAGAGTGAAGGTTGAAAATGTTGGCTTCTGCAAATTAGTTATTTTATAAGGTTAAGTCAGAGTTTCCATCAACACAGCCATATTTTTGTCAATCAAAAATATTTTCCTATTGATGTTGGTCTGCAATTTGTTCAGAATTTGCTAAACAAATAATAGTGAGTTAAAAGAAAATGCCTCAGCCCAACTTCATTTTAGTCCACCTCTATGCCTCCACATTTCTGCTTTGTTTTCAGTTTCAGCTTTCCATTTGAGACATAATTTGAGCATAACTTCTGACAAACAGCAGTGTTAGGCTTTCTATGTCTTCATACTAATACCTTTAGGTTTTTACCCAAGCTGTGACATCTCTCTATGCAATGTAAACATACCCTGACTATTGAATTTCCACTTGTGTACCAGCATTAGGGAAGAATTTTCAGTTCAGTTCAGTGGAAATGAGTCTGTCTCTGCCTGAGCCTGACTAGGATCCAGCTCACATGCCCTTACTGTTGTCAGCTTTGGTGGTGTAACCCACTTTCCAGCATGTCCTCTTTACACCTGTATGCCTTAATACAGAGGTTGTGACTCTGAAAATGCTGCATGTCTTTTTGTAAGTGAAAATAGATCATATGAAAATGACATTGAAGGGTTCAGACTAAAATCCTGTTATAACACTTAATATTTGTGCAAGAGGAATAGCTGCTTTTAGAGAAATCCCTCTTGTGTATACTACAGGGGTGCATGTGTAAAAACGAGGCAGAGGAAAGTCAATCTAAATAACAGAACAGTTTATAAGATGAGAGCAGTGGGAAAAGAGAAATAAAATGGCAGCTTTTCATGAACCATAACTGAATACTCAGAAGACAAAATAGAAATATTATTGTTTGCAGATGTGATTGTGGCAATGAAAGGACATAATAAACTTATAAACAAACCAACCTCTCTTATTTAAAATTGTTACAGAATTCCTCAATAATCATCCCAAATGCTGCAATTGTCATATTGATAGAGTAATTACAACTACTCTTGTAGTAAAACCTTTTTGAGTAACTATGCTTTGAGAATGTTATTGCAGGAAGTTTTAGACTGTTTTAGTAGGGAATGAACCAAAGTAAAGTGGTATTGATAGACTGGGAAAGAAAATCAGTATAATAAAAAACAAATGCAAAAAATGTTGGAAGCTAATCATGGTTCGTTAAATATGTCCACATTTTCTCTGAAGAAAAAGATGAGCATGTGACATTCAAACAGAATGCACTACCCTGAAGAAAGTTAAACCAGTACAATGGGTCAATAAGGAAAATGAAGGTACAGTTGTATCATGTACTATCATACTTTGGTTAACTTTATCTAAGCTAGGACAGGTAATGGTAGCTGTTAAGATGTGACAGTATCAGCCTTAGCACATGCTAAGACTATTAGTTCTCTAGGAGATCGAGGTCAGTGGCGTACTTTCTTTCAGATGCTAGCCTCATGCTATGTTGTCTTCTCCTGCTGTTCTTACCCGGACCAAGATTAGGCTAGCCGTGGCATGCACCTGCCACAGTCATCCTTCATTTTGCTATGCAGACATAGTTTCAGGGTGTAGTTCATCTTGCCCATGGTTCCCTCTCTGAAAGCTAGGCATGTAAACAAGTAGTTTAGGTTCCCTCTTTAGTCAATGGAGAGAATGTGTCTTCCAGTGAGTGATTCATTTCATCCCAGAACTATTGTGCTGCTGGGGAAATTATCCAGTTGCCTAAATATAGGAGCTTAGCACCATTTGAGGTGCCCTATGGTATCCAAAACATTGTCATGGTGCTGGCAGGCATGACACAGGACTTATGAGAAACCTTGGCCTTCAGGGCAGACAGTAGCTAGAGACTAGGCTCCTGTGGTGTCTATAACAGCACTAGATGTTTATTTTTAGGCAACTGAAGCAGGCCTGGAGTATAATTTTTCTTCAGCCAAGGACTAGTTAGCAGGAAGTTCTGTGCCAACAGCACAGCACCATCTTAGATACAAAGGAGCTGTTTGTTTTCTGGAGGAGGAGGGAAGAGAAGTTTTTCTGTTGCTAGTTTTCTGTTTATTTCCAGGAAAAAGGAAAAAAAAGGGAAAGTTCAAGACTGAAGCCTACCCTGAACTGCACTTTGTCTTGCTGTATTCAGGGTGAGGAAGAGACTACAGAAATAGAATAGTTATGGGAAGAAAAGTGTTGCTGTAGAACAGATTAAATCATATGGCAGAAGAGGGAGAAGGAAAGAGAGTGTTTGACAGAATGGCCAGAAATATCTCACCAAAAGAAGGAACTTAGGTGCTGCAGTAGAGGCAGGTGTCCATAAAGACTTTGCCACAGCTGAAACACTGGGAAATTCAGAGGCTCGGACAAGAAAGGCCTATAATAAGACCCTAGGAACGACAGAAACCATGTGATGACAAAACAACCAGTAAACTGAACTGGCAGATTAGCATCCCAAATGGAAACAAGTAATCAAAAACCAAATTAAATTTATCAGAAGTAATAAAGATTCTCGGAGGAAAGTCCATCTCAGCCAGTCCAGATTTTGACAAATTATTTGAATTGTACTATATTGTATTTAAGGTGGAATAGGGACAATGACAATAGAAATGCCTATCATACGTCATTGTGGTGGCCACGAAAGCCATGTTTATTTCATCCTTGGTCCTGAAAGGATTAAAAAAGACCTCACTGCCTTTCTGAGCAGAGTATTAATGTTAAGATCAATAGCTAGAATGGTATGAGCATGCTATGATAAAGTATGAAGGCTAATGCCACTGCATATCAAGAACTTCACTGTCCACTGGAATTTTCAGATTCTTCAGTGGGTAATTCAGACTTTATCCACATCAGCTGAGATGGTATGATATGATTATCATTCATATATTAATGACTTGTCCCAAATTCTCATATGCAGATGTGGGTCACAATGGAGTCTGGCTGGAACAGCTATGTTCTGGTTTTTATGCAATGGCAATCCAAGTGTGTGAGTAGGAAAGTTCACTTTACATGACCCTTGATTAAGAGTCAAAAAGCAGTATGGCAGGTCACACTGTATGGTACAAACATAGCTTAACTAAATGTAAACTCAAGGACCAGAGTTGAATCCACAGTGAACACTGTTCATGATGCATGACTTCATAAAATATTTTAATAATGTTAAAGGTACTTCAGTGACCTAGAAGGTCATAGGACTCCAGGCAGTGATTAGGGCTTTAATTAGCTACATTTGTAGAAAAATCAGTGTGAAAATAAAACCATATGAGAGAGAAGAAAGTTCCTACTAGAACAAAAGGGCAGAGAAGATCTGACATTTTTTAGGGGAAATGAGAATGTGTTGTCTACCTTCATCAAGGGGCAACAAAGGAAGAATTGTTACTGTTACAAGCAATCTAGAATGGAAAAGTTTCTAAGCATAAATACTTATGCTATTAATTAATTTGAAACCAAATAACAAGTAAGAATAAGAGCAAAAATCTTTCTTTACTAGAACAAACTTTCTGCTTCATTCTCAAACTAGTATAGTTTTTAAAAAGAATACTGGCAATTTGGAAATGCTTAGGTTTCCCCAAGCATGAAGAATCCTGAATACAGCAGTTATTGATGAACCTGTCAGGAGAGTGCACTTTCAGAACTGCAGCTTCTGGGGAAACTGGGTGAAGTAAACAGAGAAAGTGTTAAAAGAGATCTTCCCTGATGGATGCTAGTTGGTACTTCTCTAGCAGGAGGGTAAGTGACAGCCCACAGCTGCAAGGGACTCAATATTCCTTAAGCCATCTACATCAGAAAGCAGACAAGCATATTCAAGGCCTCTACATTGCAGTGGGCATCTTCTGGGATATGAAAAATCTGTAAAGCTTTCCTCTGAGCCATTAAATGATGTGTTTAAATTCACTGGTGCAACTAAGAGAAGAATCTAGTACTGCATTTTACTTATGTCTTTTACTACCAGGTGCAACTTGTAGAGTAACTATTATATACAACTACATTTCAGCAATAATACTGTTTAATGCACTATTGCAAATAGTTATGAGGCCCTCAGTAGCAAACTGGAGAGAAAAGCCTAAGATAAAAAACTAAAATGAGTAAGCAGTGGGACAAGTTGGCCACAGCTTAGAGTTAGATTTATGTACATCTTCTCTTTACGGCAACCTAATTGAAGAGCATTAAAAAGCCATTTTTTATTATAATATTAAATAGGATAATTAACTCTGTAAATAGACAAAACTCAAAGTGATTAGGACAGATGGAACAGAAATAAGAAGTGCCTATAACTAACTCTCTCCCTACGTACTCGGCAAGCAAATCCTTGCTTCCAGGCTTGGTTTTAATTCACTCAGTGACTTTCTGAATTTCAACAAACTCTTACCAGTCCTCTCTGGTCTAGTCTGGCCAGGGAACAGAACAGGGAAACAGCCAGACAGACCCTAGAGCAGATGAAAAAAACCCAACCTCTGGGCACCAAAGTGGCCTGGGCAGAGTTTGCTATGACTAAGAAAGTCACGGAGTGAACTAAAACCGTCTGTTGCCGGCTCTCACTGCACTCCCACCGCCTCCCTCCACAAGCAGCAGGCTCCTGCTCC
>NW_010340885.1:0-41400 GCF_000700745.2 Antrostomus carolinensis | reverse complement strand
CCTTTCCTTTCCTCCACACGCAGCTGCCTCTGCATGCTTTTCTTCTTCCCCCTCTTCTCGCTTCCCTTCTCAAGCAGGACATGCAACTCTATGGAAAAGAGTAATCTCTTCTTCCCTCCAAGTCCATTTGGGTCTTCTTCCTAAAGAAACATAACACAAACTGAGAGGCTGGGAGAGCACCTAGAAAAGTATTATCTCATGCACTTGCCCTGTTCTCAAAGCCCCCTCAGCCTCTGCTTTTAGCCATTGTTGGGGCCAGGAAAACAAACCAGGTCAAACTTTGTTCTGATCCAGCTCAGTGAGCCCTGCCTGTAGCCCAGGTAAATCCTCACAGGTACTAATCAATCTGGTGTCTTAAACAGGACATAGGAGACATGAGGGATGTCACCTTTTTCCAAGCCAGTACACAGACAAGTGTCTCTGACATTGTAACTATCACTGCTACCCCAATATATTTAGTGACTTCAGTGACCTGGTTATACTGAGTTTCCCCTATGAATATTACAAAAATTAATCAGATTTAAAGTGGGACAACAACAACAACAACAAGCTTCAGTGTGCAAAAGATTATCACAGAGGTGAGGCTCATTTTCTGGATTATTAATTCGCTTATTGTTTGCCAGTATGATCTTTAGTGTGTGCCCCAGTTTCATATTTGACTCTAACAGAGCTGGAATGTTAAATCCAAAATTAGGAAATATACTTATTACAATTAATTTATATTTTCCTTTTTTAAAAATATCTCTCCTCTATCTTAATTTAAAAGACCTGCTGCTTCTCAGATTACTTCAGAGGTATAAGTGTAATAGTGCTGCTAAAACCAGAAATTAGTAAAGCACACCTCAGTATACTTAAATATAAAACATTCAATGCAATATATATATATATATATATTTTGCCATTGTTTTATAAAAGAAACAAAAAAAGGAGGGGAGGGACATTCAGAGATGCAGTGTGCTAGACATTATTTTAAAAATTGTTAAATTTAACTAAATTAAAATTACACAGCAACTTTGTTGTATTTGCTAAGAAGATAAAGAGAGACACAAGGGAAAAATAAAACCAACCCTCATATTATGAGAATTGCATCCTGCTTGTCGCTGCTGGGGATGACATTTAAATTAGTCTGATTGTAAAGTTTGTTACTTTATTTCTCTCCTGTTCTAGTATTGCCTTACAGTCCTAATGCCTTATGCACCCTGCAGACAAAAGGTGAAGCTATGCTCATACTCTGAAGACTTAGAACCATAAAGAAATTTATGTGCCTACTTCTCACAGAACTTAGCACCTAAGTAGGTGGTTATGATGGCCTCAGTCTTCTAATCTAAGTAGGTAAATCAGATAAAACCCAAGGAACATAGAGCCCTAATGGTCTTTTGCCTCACCCCCACCAACTGGAGCATGGTCAGAGAGTGAGGAGGGGGCTGCAATAAAATGTTCCTCTGGTGGGTGGGAATACATGTCAGCAGCAGTGGAGCAGAAAGGTGCTACTGTATAAAGCCACAAACTGCCTTCAAAATTTGTTTTATTTTTAAGTATGTGGTCTTGTCTCATTCCTTTGGGTACTCCTCCAGTTACAGAAAAGTCTTATCCCCATTTTACAAAGCAAAAACATTCAATGTTCTGCCAATAACAGAGCCAGAAAATGAAGGTACAACTTGTGAATTGCCATGTGGTGCCTCAGAGAGAATACTAGACTTTTTTTCTATGAAGGTAGACAACAAATTGATGAATAAAACAAACTTTATACAATACCACCAGAGTATGGAGTACCTGCACTTAAATATTAATAACTATAAAAGTGTGCATTAAAATACTAAAATAATTTAGGCAAAACCATACTTCAGCATATAAAACCAGTTTCATATACATTACAGTGTAAAGATGTATATATGTGTGTGTGTGGTAGAACATATTATTTTAACTGGCAGGAAGCTCATAAAAAGAAAAGCTTTTGAGGCTGGCTCAAACTTGGAGTGCACTTTAACATGCTGGTGGTACTTTATGAAGAAATCTCAAATGTATCCCATGTGTTGCAAATGCTTAAGAATGGGCTCAAGATGAGCTTTTGTCTGCCTGAGCCATACAACTATTTCAAAAATATCTTCCTTCAGCAGCACCAATATTTATTTTTGTATGTCATTTTTGCAGTTTGAATGTTGGATTTGAGTTTCCACATTGCTGTCAAAGAAAGAAGTGAAAAAAACAAACCCCTTAATAAATCTAACAACAGAATCTGGTTTCAAGACTATTTTCCATGACTGAAACTTTTTTTGTTGAAATAATTTTTCTTAGAACAGCTGACATATCATTATTGTTTTCCTTGTTTTAGAATATTTGCTTTCCAAAAATGTCCACTTCATCCTTGAACTAAAAAAGAAACATGTCTTCAGAGGCCTGGCTTCTTTTTTAGTAATGATAATGGTCTTTTCCTCATTTCCACCATTACTATTGCATTAAGTGACTGCAGGTTTCTGGGATGTGAATAGAAATGTAAATAAGGAACTGCCATAACTACCTGCTTGATCTCCAGCTGTGTGGGATCAATATGACTAGAAGCAACTCAGGAGTTGAACTCCCTTATTATCCTCAGTGGTCCAATTCCACACTCCTAATTATACTCTGCTTTAAAAACTGATTTCTTTTGATAGATATTTCTGCTGTCATACTGTCTTCATTATCTGATCTCTTCTGCCTTCTCTGTCTTATTCAGTGGAAATTTTATTGATGGTTACAGTATCATATCACATCATCCATTAGTTTTTCTCAAGTGACTTTAGAAAATGATTTCAACTTAAACATGACATTTCAGCTCCTTGATATCAATGGGAAGCCAAGACTGACAAAGTTCTGCTCAAAGCACAGGCATGACCAATGGCTTGAGGAGTTTAAATGCTGCTTTTACATTTCAATTACTGCTTTCTCAACTGGAAATTGAAAAAAACCCCCAAGCCTATCCTTCCAAGTAGTTACTTCCCATAAGCAAAGAAACAATAGAAATAAACCCCCAAACAACCTTCAACAAACAGAGAACAAGTGAACAAACCATGAAAACTTTAATACCCTTATTGCATTTTTCTAAATTTGTTTACTTACTAAATCACGGGGAAGCCTAACTGCACATGTTTTACTATTCCAGGAGCAGATAAATGATCTTTTATTGACAAGAAGACAAATTCTGTACATTCCAGTTTTTCAGAAGCTTCATAGAAGTCCATAATCATTCTCTTTAAGTAAAATAGGGCTGAAAAAGCAACAGGAATCTGTGAAAAAATCAAACAGGTATCCACACTTTTGATGGAACTTTGGGAACGTGAGCTGCAGTTTTAAAGGTCTTTATCTGAATTTTGAGGAGCATTTGTGGCTATTCAAATCCTTCTTCAGAACATCTATGAAGCAGCTCACTCATATGAGCAATTCAGTAATGAAATAAAAGATAGAAACACTTTGAACTACAGAGTTTTCATGATGGTTAAGAAATTTCCATGACAATGGATTATGAATACAGAAACAGAAAGGTCACTTGGGTGTAGAATGTGAGCTAATGGACAAATTGCAAGGACTAAGTATCAACACTTTTACATCTCCCTTTTCAGTTATTCTGTAATTCACAGTCTTTCTATGATGCTTCTGGTTCTTCTGGAAAATAATTAAAGCTTTACAACTGATAGTCCAAGGAGTGCAAGCAAAAAAACTGTAGTGTGACATCCATTTTACCTTACCTATTTATATAAACTTATCAGGAACAGGGTCATCCATCTGGAGGTCTTCATTGTTTGTATAGGCAACGTAAGTATTTACACTAGGACTGCCTCAGTAAGTGTTTGCAATCTGAGAATCTACAAGGTGCCTAAGCCAGAATTCAGCTCAGCGCAAGATTATGTGCTTCTCCATCTCCTCCACTCTCTCATTGGTTTCCTCAAAGAGCTGGTAGTGATATAACAATTGCTTGCAGCTATCCTTGCTCTACTTTCATATGCCTGTTTAGATGGTCTGTCATTGGGGAATATAAGCTGGCATGCCATCCCATATCCCATTACATATTTAATATGGTAAGCCTGAAGCATGGGCCTTCGTTACTGAGTTTTCATGCTGGAGCTGTACACATCCTTATATTTCCAGGACTTTGATTCCTGTTACACAGGATGGTAGCTGAGCTGGATTCCTAATAATAGAAGTGTCTGTTGCTCTGCTGTGTTCATTTTCAGACCTTCCTGTGCTGTGTTTTTGTTTAATTGCCCATTCCCCAATGTAGTGTGATTTTTTAAATTAGCTTGACATTTTATGTGTTTCTTTTACAACTCATCTCAGCTGTTAATGAGCCCTTTGCTACGTGTCTTCAGTACAGATCATTGTAGCTCTTTAGTACTGTCATTTGAAAGCTAATACCAATAAACAGAAAAATTACTCATCAGGAGGAATATGTGTGTGCTATGTTCCCAATTTTTAGTTTGCAAAAGTTAGGAACTATTCAGTGAAAGGAAGCCTTTTTTTTTTTTTTTTTTTTTTTTTTTTTAAGTTAAAAGTAACCAATTACTGTGATTTGCTCAGATGGGCATTATGGGTTGTCTGCATCATTCCAGCCCTGAAAGACCTGTGCAGATAGAACTTGAAAGGTATCCCTAAGATGTAGGTTAGTCCTCTCCCTGTGCTAGATACCATGAGCAGTTTTTCTTTTAACCTTATTCTTTTAACCTATGTCCTGTCAAGTGAAGAGTATCCCAAAGAAGAGAAGAGTCTAGACCTTGACAAAGGTTTCAGCCTACCTGGTTGCATACTGAGATCTAAGGAGAGAGACTGCAAAGTAGCATAGGAAACTGTTTGAAAACTGCCTGACCCACAGGTGCTAATAGAGGTTATCTTATTTACAAACTCTGTTTCTGAAACTAGGGAAAAAAAGGAGTTTCTTATAGGAGGTGGTTTGTTGGGGTTTCTTTGTAGTTTGTTGGGGTTTTTTTTAAAGTTCCCATCCATGCCAATACATTTCCCTAGATGTTCTTGGAGCCTGGATAAAAGTACACCAAGGACCCTAGTGGGATGGTTCTCCATTGATGGACAGATATCCAAACTGTAGGATGAATGCATCAATTTGTACACTGACCATAAGGCAAACACACAAAGATTAACATAACTGTCATTATGAAAAGTGTTGACTTGTGAGATAATAAAAGTATGAAGAGACGGGATATTAATGAGAAAAGCAAAAGATGTCAGTGACGCAGATCAGGACCTACAGAACACAACTGCATAAAGTACACTTGTTGTGAAGTAGCAGTCGGAGGAATTTATTTTTTGCCAAGAATGGCCAAGAAATGTGGAATCACAGCCTTTTATAGGCCATGACTAAGTCTAAATCAGTGTAATTCTCCCTGTAACCCTAAGAACTGTTATAAAGTGAAAATAGAGAGATAAAAAGACTCATCATATAAAATTTCTGGTTAAGAAAAGGGTCACGAATAGAAAAGCTGCCTGTTGTGGTACAGTACCAGAACTCTCCAGAGCAAGTCTTTCTGCTACATTACCTTTGAAATAAAACAGAATTTTGAAGGGGGAGGCTTGGTATTGTCAAGGCCTGAATGGTGTTTAAATAAAACAATGTTTGGAGTAGTACATGGTGCTATGATGTTAAGAAAATCGATTTGTTTCACAGCAGAAAACTGAAATGTTTGTAGAAAAGATGATAATGGAAGCAACAGTTTTCCAATAAATTAAATAATACTATATGAATTTACAGAATATATTGGTTAAAGGCATACTGGCAGTCCTGTTTTTAAACTGTCAGATGCTCCTATCTGAAAACATGTGTTTGAGAACAATAGTGTGGGCTCATCTGCCACTTATTTTAATGGTGTTAGTTATCCCCATTAAGCTGAATAGCTGGTTCTATTGATTTCAGCAATCCTGGGAACATAACCAACCATTCAAACCTTTAATGGCCCATCACAGTTAGAATAGTTATGTTTAGTAGGTGTGTGCACGGCTAATGGAAAAGCTGATGGGATAATGAATGCTTAGATGTTAACAGTAATGGAGTCACCAGACACTCACATTGCATGAGTTCTGCACAGCATTACAAAAGGATGGTCTTATAGAAGACAAGAAACAAATTGGGTAATTTATAAGGAAATTCGTGTTCTCTCCAATATAAACAACCCATTAAGACGAAGCGATCATGCCACTTATTAAGCCCCTTATTATAAATCTCAATTGGCACATTAAACGTGTTAGGATATATTTCACAGCTCTGATACAATCTATTTCATAGATGTAGAGTTTTGAAACAAATATTACTAATTATTCTTAAGGGGAAAAATTAAAAAAGACCTAACATTGGAAAGTCTGCATCATTCTCTTGGAGGGAGAAATTTACATTAAGAGGATCTTGTAATTGTTCTCAAGCATTAAAATTCCAGGGAATTCAGAGATAAGTATGTGTTTAAAAAAAAAAAAAAATCAAAGCTTTTAACACAATTAAAAAATAGAGGTAGAACATCTGCACAAACTTGTCTTTGTCCTGAATTGACACCAAGGTGGATGAAAATGTGAGAATAAACCAACAGCTCCTTCAAAAAAGCAGCTAATATGCCATTAAAAATCAGCTTCATTTAATCCTAATCATTGTGAGGAGTTTCATTGCAGTAAATTAATTACATCTTTTACTTTCTGGAAAACATTACAGATCCTTTAGTTGTTTAAACTCTTGAGTTGTTTTCAGTTCTATAATAGATTTTTTTGCTTGAATGTGGATAATAGGTCTTGATATTTTTGTTCCTCTGACAGTAACTTTTAATAGAAAGAACTGAAACAGTGCTGGTTTGTGAAAGGGTGTGTATCATACATGGAGTCAGATCCTCATCAGGAGTAAGCTGTGAACTAGCTCCATGTGTTTGGATGGATTTACACAACTAGCTCCATGTGTTTTAATGGATTTTCATTATCATAATGAAAACATCACATACTTTCAAAGATTTCTGTGAAACATAAATTGCCTTTTACTAGTGCTTGGAGACTTTCAAGAGAAGGAAATTGCTAGGAGAAGCAGGTTAGCAAAACTGAGACTGTGGTTCCACAATATGGTAAATGATACTTCATGGCTTCTAGAACTAGATTAAAACAGGTGTGACAACAAGACAGAAATGGAAAAAACAATATAAGCTAAATTTGCCAGTTCTACCGTGTTCAAAATTTTGTGAGGGATCATTCTAATACAAGTAGCTTCTGTGTTAGATCATATGTCATCTGTTCAAACTACTATACCACATCAGGTGTTTGCTCTATCACACCCAGCAAGAATAAAAATTAAATATTAACAATAGTACGATCTCTGTATCAGATACCCTGGCTAACTCAACATCAGTGCAGTCATGTGCCCAAGGTAGATAGTCTTCCAGCAAACATTATTAATTTTATTGCCTTTCTTATATTACCAATTTAAGACATTAGTTTTAAAGATGAAATTGCAATAAAAACCCTGCATTGTACTCAGAAAATCTATAAAAAATTATAAATAGAACCTCAGCACTGAGAGGTTTCCCACTCCATGCAGCCCAAGAAAGCTATCAGTTTGTGTAAATGTTGGTGCTTCAGAAAGGCCAAAGCATGGGAGAAAGAAGAGACATAGACACCATGTCTCCAGCCAGAATTTAATCTCTTAGGTTCTCCCTTTTCTCTGGGTAGCTGCTATGTTTACAGTCCTACAATGATAGATCATCAATTTAGGACCTCCGACTACTGTTGCCTGTGGTTTGGATTAACAACAGAGCGGCTCATGTTTTCTTAAGTCTGATGCAAGCTTTCTCAGAAAGGAGCTGTCAAGGCGATCATCCTGGAGCTACTGTTATCATACACCTTCATCAACTTTTCTCACTCCACACTCTGGAGACATATAGCTTTTAAAATCAGTCCAACTGTTCTTCAGAAAAGTTTAAAGAATAGAACAAGAACTTGTTTCTGTTGGCTGCAATGTATTTTATAGATTATGGTGAGCATATTTCACCAAGACTATGCAGTATCTATTAAATTAGCTAAAGTCTATTAAATTAGCTAAAATCTATTAAATTATCTAAAAGGAAAGTGGTTTCCACCGTAAACTGCTGAAAGTGAGACAGGCAAAAATTTGTTAAAATGAACAAACAAAAGAGATATAACTATCTTGTACAATGTATAAATGTCAAGGACGGAGATACAGGTGTGAGACCATTTCAATCTACACGACTTCACTCCTCCTGTCTTTTGGACAGGAATGTTACCCAAGTCCACAGCCACGTGGCAGCCAAGCGTGAAAATCACACAGCAAGAAGCTGAGGGTCTTTTTTGAAAGAGACTTAAAATATTTCAGCTGATACTAAAATTTCATGATTCAGAGTATTGTGAAACTGAAACTGTGTTTCCTGTCAGTGCTGTTTGATAACTGGGACAGAAGAGTAGAGCTCCTTAATAAGAAATATTTTCCCGGTACATTTCCTTGAGGTTTCTAAAAGTGTTTACTGAAAGGCTTTTATCCACTTTTTGAAAGAAAAAAAGCATGGAAACAGAATAAAAGGAAAGGAAGCTAAATCAAATCCCCTCTGTGAAAACCCCAAAGGATGTTTGATTGAATTACTTGGACACAAAACCAGAAATTCTGAGACAATAGCAGAACCGATTTGGAGGAGCAGTATTTGAGCAGCCTCTCTGCTGAGTCCAGTCCTACCTTCTCCAGAGAGACGGGCCTGGGACAAGCCAGACTGAGCAAGACCCAGCAGTGCAATGCTCCTTACCACCTCTCAGTTCCTGCCGTGAGAGCAGATGGTGAGCACAATCTCCTGTTGTCCTCCTGGTTACAAAATAACCTTGTTTTAGGCTTTTCTATTGCTCTGCAGTTACAGGTGAGACGGTGCAGATGCACTGAGAAGGTCTGGCTGAACTGGTGTAAGTCAAATGCCAAGTGACTCACTGCATGTTGCTTTAGTGACTTGTTGTGCTACGTGCCCACTGTGCCTGCAGAAACTCGGGCCCTTGTCTCCAGGCTGGGATCACGGCGGATCATGCCTGCCACCATGTCACATGTCCCCTCACTTCTCCTCACCCTCTCAGCTCCATCCAATGGCCTCAAGGCTCCAGGGGCTGGGGAGGCAAGGCTGGCAGGCAGGGTGGATGCGAGCAGAGCAGGCATGCATCTCCCTTCTCTCAGGAGGCTCAGGGCAAAACCTGTGGTCTGGGCCACATCGGGGAGTGTTGCATGGCATGGTGGCATGGTGTGGCAGTGTTATGTGGCCAGCATGGTGGCGTGGTGTGGCTGGCAGGCCCTGAGCACTGCCAGGCCATCACTGACTGCAGCGGGCAGCCTTGATGAATGAAAAGTGTTGAACTGGATCCTGTGGAAAGTATTGAGACTCATATTTGGTCCGCAGTCAATAAATGAACTTGTAATAGAAACCAGAACCTATGAACAAAAGCATTAAATGGAACATGGATCTAAGGCAATAGTCCAATACATATTTAATAGCAACCTGCCAAATGGTGTTTTCAATTACGATCGTTTTATTTTGTATTAAAGTAACACTTGAGGTCAAGTGATCCAGTCAGGCGTGATGTTCCTTCCACTGCATTAGGTGGTGTAGAAATGTGTAAGACGTTTCACTGATCCATTTGCACGCTAAGATGAAATGAAAAGCAGTCTAAAAGAAATACAGCTATTCCAGTATTTAAATCCACACAGCAGACTCTGCAGACTACTCTGTGTTGAACAGAGATCCACTGACAGGAAATGTCTTCCAAGTTCAGGACCAAGTTGAATGATATCTCTGGAATATATTTTCATTGCTCATGCATTATTTCTCCTTTCAAGTTTCAGAGGAGTGCTTGACTTTTACTGTGAAACTATAAATCACCATAATCTTGGCATCTCAGATGTTTTCCTCAGTTAAACACAATGAGTTTCCTCCAAAGAAAGAAGGAACGGTGTAAACAGTGTTTAAAATGTGTTACTAATTTATTGCTGGATATAATTAATTCAAATGGTTTTGTATATTCCAACAGGAGATATACATCTTTTAGCAATACCTGTACTTTGAGACCCCTGCACAGTATGCATGTATCTTAGATCAAATATTCTCAGTAGAGCTGGAAGATACATTTTAGCTGCAGTGGCTGTGAATAATGGCCTAGATTTTTGTTGTCCTTGTTCATTACTCTGTTAGGAACTACTTGTTATTGAACTGAAAGCTAAGAGCTTTTCTTGCCCTTTTCTTGCACTGTAAATATTTTTAAAGCAAACATAAGAAAGAAACATTTATAAGGAAAAATAGTATTTGCAGTGGCATAAATTACTATGGCAGACTATTTATCATGGTAGTTATAAAGAAATCTTTTCTATACAGACTTTGTGTATTACTGTCTGTAAATATGATAGTTTTCTACTAAAGTGCATTACTCGACCTACTAGCTTTGACAGCTCTTTGGCACATTTTGTGGGCAATTGCTTTAAGAAAGGAAAATAACTACCTGCTTCTGTCCAATCCACATCAAAAAGTGTCATTTATGCTGTTCACTGAGTTGTGGCAGACCCTAGGACTTTTCTAACAGTGCTTGTTCTGCAGGCTCTTATCCGTGTTGCTGCCTGTTATCTCTTGGGGTGTACTATTCCATAGGACTACTTCAGTTTTTAGTTCTGTTTTTGGTGCCAAGCAGACTGCTGTTTTTGCAAGTAAAGTACTCTATCAACTCAATTTCTACTGATTTTTGATAACACTCTAACTAGAGCTATGGAGTGTGACTTCCATTCTACTGTAAATTTATGGGTGTGATTTTCTACTTCTTGCAGACAGGAAAGGGGATGAGGAACAGATTTTTCTTTCTTTGCTTATATCAGGGTTAATGAAAGAGTACACTTGGAAAGTCTTTTTACTAGTATTTTACAGTCTACTATAGCCTGACATAGTAGCAGTCTCTTTTTAGTTGGCAGGTTTTGAAACATTTGTGAAAGCCAACATATGATAGATTAATAAAAAAGCAACTTCTGCATAGCTTTCTATCATAATAAATATGTTGAGGGAAGCAAAGATTTAATAGCATCCTTACCTTACTCCATCTAGCAATGATGGAAAGGGACTGCTAAAGATAATGGTTAAGGTGATCCAGGATTTTTTATATGAGTTTGCTATGCTCTGGTTTCACCAGATATGTCTACTTTTCTGCCCTTAACATTTGAGACAGATGGATTTTTGGCATGTGCAATTCATATTTTTTAAATCCCTACTAGAGCAGTACCCAGGATTTTTTTTCTGTAAAAAACCCACCACCACCACCAAACAAACCGGTGAGGCTTCCAGCTCACCTAGCTGCAAGTGGTCTACAGAAAAACTGCAATAGTTATGAGTCACATGTCAAGTGTGGAAAGGAAAGAGAAAGAAGTGGTAGTCATAATGTCTGGGCATGAAGAGGTAGAGGGGGGAAAAAATATAAACAAAGTGAACTTCAGTGGTGGTGGTTTTTTTTTTTTTTGTTTTTTTTTGTTTTTTTTTTGGAGAGAGAGTTAGGAAGACAGGAGCTTCTGAGAAGAAAGGATGCTTCTGGGCACAAGTAGCTCTATGTTATGAAGACCTGGCTTGCTGTGTGGACAGACCCTACTCTTTATTGTTCTGATGCCTTGAACAGAACTGCTGTGCCCTCTTCTAAATCACACCTTCGCTTTCCTGTTATCTCCTGTAGTGTCCTTCCTGTCCTTCTACTTACAGATCCTCTTTGCTATGAAATATTTGTTGCTTGTTCTATTCCTAACACTGCTGAATGTAAGAAAGTCAACGAATGTGGATGAGTGATCCATCAATGGGTCTTACCATGTGCAATTGTCTTAGAGGACTGTTTTGAGGCTCATAGGATGTTTGTTATGTGATTTTGGACAGTTTGATGAAAGATAATTTTCTAAATGTAATTTTTGTGTAAGAGTATCATGCATTTCATGTATAATACTAGAAAAGCTCACTTTTTATAGTTTCTTGTTACTTTTTTAAATTTTAAAATATAGAAATATTATATTGATTGTGTGTGTATCCACATATATTACTTTAAAAGCTGTTGATTTTCTTTGAGCCAAAAAGGAATTCAAACAAGACTACAGAACATGTTAAAATGTTGTTATTGTTAATTAGTGTTCATAGGCTCTTGGAAAAGAATAACAGAATCTTTATTCTGAAACCCCAAATGTGCATCTTAAGAGAACACTATAATGTCAGTAGAGAGGGAGCTGGTACAGAATAAAAGTTTAGTTCAACTTTGCCTGGAATAATTTTAAAGATACACTCTCAGGATCAAGGTGTTGAAAACTACTGCATTTTCATTTGGTGTACACATGTGTTTGGAACAAATCTGGCTTTTGCTTCAGGGTATCCAGTCATTAGGCTCTTTTGCACACTCATTCTCTGAAGCACTAAAGATCTGGGTTTTAACTCTGACATTAAAGAACTATTTGAGGTCAGTATTCTGATGTGAAACTGTTTTTACAGATCTATTAAAAATCAGATAGTTTTACAGCGTAGCTTATGAGGGCTTGAGTTGCACTACAAGTTTTCTGACATGTAGTAAACCATAAAACATCCATTTAATTTGTGAACATTGATGGGCTAGTGTAAACTGGCATTGCTTCTTTCATGTTTGTGGAGTTGTGCCAATTTACACCAGCTCAGGAATCTGTTCTATTGTTCCTGCAAACATCCTATGACATTTTAAATTATCGGGACAATCATCTTGCAAAGAAGCCAAAGTATTAGAATAACAGTTCCCTGCCAAATTCCCTCAGGAGACTTGACTTATTAAAAAAAATAAATTACACGTGTTCTTTTTATATAAATAAAAATTTATTTCTTAAGAATGCATGATTTTCTAGGAGGCTGAAGCCATGATTTCCTAGTTATGAATGTAACTTTGTAAATCAAAAAGGCAGACAATGCTTTTCCGCATCTCAGTGAAGCAAAGGATATCTTCTCAGATTGGTAGGATATAAACGGTTTTTGTGTGTTCAGATAAAGGCATTTGGAAGCTAGTCTTGTCTTCCTCGGTCCCTTTTTTGGGGTTTTCCCTTGTCTTTTCCAGCTTTTCTTCATAATCAAGAGTGCATGTTAAAAACACATCTGAGAAAGAAAGATACCAAGTATTTTATCTTACATTTTATGTCACTGTCTTTACAGAATTAACAGATTTTTATCATGATGTCATGGTTGATCTTGAATCTGATTTCAAGTAATCAAACTGAAAATGGATATTTAATTTAAGGGAGTGGCAAAGATATCAGAAGGTACAGCACTACTCTATAGATTGCAATACACAAATGTCCACGGGACATTTGTGTGCGAACCTGCAAAGGTCTACGTATAGGATGGTAAGTGTTAGTAAAATTTTCTGTGTCCAGTATTAGCTGGAGCCTTTTCAAAAGGAGGCATAAATGAGGAAAGAAATGCTCGAAGCCAGAGCTATATAGAATCATAGAATAGTTTTGGTTGGAAAAGACCTTAAGATCGTCAAGTCCAACCATTAACCTAACACTGCCAACTCCATCTCTAAACCATATCCCTAAGTGACACATCTACATGTCTTTCAAATACCTCCAGGGAAGGTGACTCCACCACTTCCCTGGGCAGACTATTCCAACGCTTGACAACCTTTTAGATGAAGAAACTTTTCCTAATATCCAATCTAAACTTCCCTTGGCTCAATTTGAGGCCATTTCCTCTTGTCCTATTGCTTGTTACTTGGGAGAAGAGACTGACACGTACTTCAATACACCCTCCTTTCAGGTTTACAGAATCACAGAATCACAGAATGTTGGGGATTGGAGGGGACCTCGAAAGATCATCCAGTCCAATCCCCCTGCCGAAGCAGGAACCTAAACGAGATTACACAGGAAGGCGTCCAGGCGGGTCTTGAATATCTCCAGAGGAGACTCCACAACCCCCCTGGGCAGCCTGTTCCAGGGCTCTGTCACCCTCACAGTAAAGTAGTTTTTTCTCAAGTTTAAGCGGAACCTCCTGTGTTCCAGCTCACACCCATTGCCCCTTGTCCTATCGTTGGGCATCACTGAGAAGAGCCTGGCTCCATCCTCATGACATTTGCCCTTAACATAGTTGTAAACATTAATTAGGTCACCCCTCAGTCTCCTCTTTCACTCCCTTAATCATCTTGGTGGCTCTGCGCTGGACTCTCTCAAGCAGTTCCCTGTCCTTCTTGAACTGTGGGGCCCAGAACTGGACACAATATTCCAGATGCGGCCTCACCAGGGCAGAGTAGAGAGCAATAAGGTCTCGCCTCAGCCTTCTCTTCTCCAGACTAAACAATCCCAGTTCCCTCAGCATCTCCTTATAAGGCTTGTGCTCCAGACCCTTCACCAGCTTCGTTGCCCTCCTTTGGACATTTTCCAGCCTCTCAATGTCTTTCTTGTAGTGAGGGGCCTAAAACTGAACACAGTATTTGAGGTGTGGCCTCACCAGTGCTGAGTAGAGGGAGATGACCACTTCCCTAGTCCTGCTGGCCTCATTATTTCTGATACAAATTCCATCTCTAAGAAAAAAATAAGTTAGGTTGATGGCAGAAGTATGTAGCAGTAAGAATTCCACCCAAGAAGATTTCATGTGCCCAAGGGACAACACATGAATATAGGGAAATGGAAGTAATGGGGCTTCAGGAAAATCTATAAGCAATCTGTAGATGCTACAAGCTCTGTCACAAGGCCTACAGATCCGGTTTGGTGAAAAATTCTTTACAAGGTTTCCTCACATTCCAAGAGAAATATCTATTTTTTCTAATAGTGAGTCTCTGTGAAATGGAAGAAAAAGTAGTAGAAAAAAGAGCTAAAATATTAATGACAATTTTAAAAAATAACAGTATCTGGAGATGCAGTTGTGTGTTTTCGGTATTGCTATATCAAAATGGTAAAGATCATGACAGGCTTATTTATCAAGTATTCAACTTTGGAGAATCTTTCATGCCTGAGAATATTAATCCCCTCCTGTATACTTTTATATTCATTTTGCATTTATGCAGATACAGACAAACATAGAGGCCAAAACTGTTACTCTGAAAATGAATTTGCACTGACTGTTTCACTGTTTGGATAGCTTTCAATTGACAGTGAAATGTAATTTAGGTAAATTTACTCATGTGTTTACCTCTACATTTCAGTAGAAAAAAAAGACTGTCTTGCAGAACACCAGAGATGAATGTTTTTAGGATACAAATTGGATAAATGTCATGCTGTATAAATGAACAGTTAGCCAACATAGTTCTGGGAAGTTGGTATTTTGCTGGAAATCATGGAAACTGTAATTCTGTATTGTGGAGAATTTATGCTATTTTGAGATTATATTCGATCTCAATATGGGGTGAAAAGCAACAATTTAGAAATTCTCAGGTTTGGGAATGGAGAACTGTGTGTCAGTCCATTGTCCTCCAGTCATTATATACTGGAAACAGCGGAGATGTTCATGGAATGCATTGTCTTGTAGCCCCAGAAATTGGACACTTGAGCAGCCAAAAATCTGGCGAGAGAAGTAGACAGAAGTTCATTACATTTTTGGTGGGATCTCCTTTTCCACTCCTAAGCAAGGTTGTCTAAGTGCCATAGAATAGCAGGCACAGCTACCTTGGGAACCATTTCAGCTTTACCAAATCAGTAATTTATTTTTTTGCAATATATACCTGGGTATTACAATTCATCAGAAGCCAGTAAGGATTGTAAGGTTGTATGATAGAGATGATTCACTATTACTGTGATGTTGTAGGGCAGTGGCAATGGCAAGTAAAGAACTGAACTGAATAGGTTCCTCTCCTCCTAAATATTCTGTTATGAAGAACTTTGTCCCTTAAACCTAGGTGCATTTTTTTTTTAAGTACTCTGAAGTTGCTGAAGCAACATCTGGGAAATGAAAGGATGCATTTGAACTGACACGGATGCAAGTTAACTATCAAACTGACTATCAAACTTGGAGGGAGACACATGTAATAAAATTAAGAGAATGCCCAGATAAACAGATATCTTTGATAAAAGCTGTAGAAAATGTATATCCATGTAGCAACATTGTGAAAACACAGAGCTCATCAGAGACTGATATTCTGTTTAAGATTTGTGTAGCCCTATCTACTGATTAGAAGAACTGGATTTCTGGTTGACTCAAGATGACTCTGAGATGGATTTGGAAATGTTTTGACTTGTGGTGTCTCTAGGGCAGCTTGGCTTCTGATGTTCTCTCTTGTTTAAGGATACCTCAGAAATCAGGTATATGTTTGGTTTTGCTATTTCTTGATAACAGAGGAAGGCAGGAAAACAGCAGGTGAATTGTACCTGATTTTGGGGGCAGTTCTCTACATCACTGAACATTAGAAAAGGAGAATTTATTTTCCCCAGTTGTTTTTTTGGCTCTCATCTGCTTGCCCTGTTGGCTAAAATCTGTTTATTTCCTTATTTTAGAGGAAGATGACATTGAGGTTTGTAATGGAGTTGTGAAGATTTACTAGTAAACTGTTGTATTATCAATTACTGGAGAAAAGTTTATGGTTTAATGGATTATATCTAAAAGAATACAATAATATTATTCTGGACTTCTCTGTGTATTGCATGAGAGAACTCTGCTGCGCAGGTGGTGACTGCGCGTAGTAGCCAAAGTGGTTTTTGAAAGCAACTCGGATTCAGTAGGCTCTCCTTTAACAGGGTTTAGTGATCAAGAGGCAATTTTTTAGTGTAATGAGAAAAAAAAAAAAAAAGAATTTAAAACATACAGCATTTTTCAGCCTAGGATTTCAATTATGTCAAATCAGGTTTTGAAGAAAACTGTGTTGGGAAATATGAAGGATGTCAGGAAATGTAATGGGCCCTGTTTTAAATCCTTTTAGAAATTCTTGGAGAGAGTGTGCTCTAAATGCCTCTGTAGGTCAGCAAAGGCAATTATATAGACTTCAGGGGGCTGGTGATACATGTGACCACTTTTCTATTGAAAACCCTGTGCCCCAAGGGGCCACTCAAGCAAGCAGTCTAGCTGTAAGAGAGAAACTTGAAGCATAAGTTGCTAACCTTGAGTGAACAGGACAACTTTCCAGCAATAAAATCTAGCTATAAACACAGGGAAAGGCCATATCTTTGATAGCTTCCTGAAACAACTGCAAGTTTCTTTTTACACCTTTCTCTCACTTAAGCATCTCAGAAGGTCAAGGTGTAGGTTACTGTGACTTTTACTTTTTAAATGTTTTTCTATATGTCTCTTCTTTTGCTAGGGTTACTTACTCTTTTTTTCCTCTCCCCTCTTCATATGCTTTCTCCATTCTTTGTATGCTTAGTTACATGAGCCCTACTGTCCCCTCACAAAGGGAAGCCACCATGAAACCTATGTGATATTTAATTGAGTTTAAATTCTTCTTCATGGACTCAAGAGACTGTTATGTAAGACAGTTTTACTCACTGAAGAGATATTACTCTCCTACATTCATTTTATATTCCTTGCCTTCTCTCATTCATTCACACATTTCATCCCTCCTAATTATTTTTTATCTAAAAAGATGTGGCTGATTTAGATCTTTTATGCCTTTTTGGTATGTGTGTTGATATCAGATCATTTGTTAAAGGAAAAATGTTTGGCTAAACAAGAATAATGTTGTAATAAGGGTGGAGTACATTTCTTGTTTTTAAAAGTTCCTTCCAAGATTTTCATCTTCTTTTTTACTCCAAATGTTTAGCCAAAGAAACAAAATAAACAGAAAATCCCAAAGGGTAAAATTGGTGTAAAACACCAGCAATATTTTTTTGTCTTTGCCAGATACAGACCGGTTCTTAACTAAATTTAAAAACCAGGTCTCTTCAGCATCCACTATTTATAATCTTTTCTTGCTTTTTTCATTAAGATTTAAGACCACAGTGATTGTGGGAAAAAACAAATCCAAAGCAGGACAGATCCTTTATATGTTGTGTCATCTTTATACCACATTATTTGTGTCTACACTAGTAATTACATATGACCTTGTGGTCACCCTTATTTTACTAAAAATCCCTAGGGCAAACCCCCTTCCTCAGCAGTCCATGCCGTGTTCCTGCAGGCTATGTGGCAACCAGACTGCAATAGGTTTGCATTCAGTCCCTTTGGAAAGCTTGCACATGTATGGGCATGGAGCACCATAAGTCCATCAATAACAAGTCCACCTCAAGTTTGCTTTTTTTTGTGTTCCTGTAGCACACAGAAACCTAGACAGACACACCAGAAGCCCACAGATGGTTTCCTAGGAGACCTGAGTGAGGGAATCCTGGAGATACCTTATTGCTATGCTCTAAGAATGAGATTCAGAATGTGGTTGGCCTTGATGAAACTTGGAGATTTAACAAGGAAAGAAAGCCATGTAGTTGGGCTAATTACCCTGAGTTCAACCTTGTTACTGGTTCTCAGTAGGAAAAAACCTGGACTTTACAGTGCCTTTAATGTTCAGTGAAGATTTCTTCTGTTGCAGAGGCAAAACTTGTGATGGTCCACAGTCTGTGTATCATTTCTTTTCCATCTGCAGTGTATCAATGAAAAGGAGAAGGAATTAGTTCAACAGGGACCTTGGTGGAGTCATCTCTGAAATATGCTAGTCTGTGACTTTAAAAGTTGGCCTCATGTGGCCATTGCTAGTTGGGGAGCTTTTCTCAGGAATGTTTACTAAAAGAGAACATTTTAAGCTAATAGGGAGGAATACTTGCCAAGTGGAAGCATTCTTACCCATATCTTGTGACTAATGCATCCAATCAAAGCAGTTCAGTTTTCCAGTCTGGGATAATGAAACCAGATGCTCTTGAATAAACTACAGAATATTGCAAAACAATTTTCCTCTTTAATTAAAATGACAAATATTTTGTATTAATACAAAATTCACCAACAAAAAAGAGGTGGATTTGGATGCTGAATTATTTGTTATGGAATATTTTCTGTGTTTCAGACTGCAAGGTGGTCATTTGTGACATTGCCATATTATTTTAGAACCAACATAAAAGGTTTACTGAAGATAAAAGCTAAGTGAAAAGGAACATCTGTCTTCCTACACTGCCTGTCAATTTATCTGATGGACCTAGGTAATAGATTACAACCACATTGTTTAAATTATTTTTCAAATGCCAAATGGTAAACCTGAAAGATTTTTGGCTTCTAAACAAAAGATCAAAGAGAAGTATTGTGACAATTTCTGAGGGAAAAATAATTGTCATGTTTTGTATATCAATTTCAGAAGTATACCCTAAGATCAAACTTACCCAAATCTTTTTTGATATCATAATCTTGTCCTAGCAGCATATATAATGAACAGACATTAAAGATAAGTTTCTTGGAAGTCCATTAATACAGTTAAACAAAAATCTTAAAGTCAGAAAGACTTGAAAGACTTACATAACTTTAGAGCCTTTTGTACAGAAAGATTTGTAAAATTTTTGAGATTTGGTTGGTTGGTTATGTAGTATATGGTATGTTAATAAACATAAATCATGTGATTGCTTCTTCTTTTGAATGTCAAATGGAGAGGGTTTAATTTCCTTTAAATATTATGCAACAGAAGAAAGGAAACGTGAAATATCCCATCCACTTCCAACTGGTCACAATAAGTTTTTTGTTGACAACTATTTTGATTAATAAAAAAATAGTTAATTGAATGATTCAGTCTTCTTTGCTACTGATCGTCAAACTGTAAATATTTTGCTTTCATGCATGCATGCATGTTTTGCTTTCATTTAATAGGATTATCACTTTGGTAAATAATAATATAAGGGTGTGGGGTTGTTAGGTGTGATTAATACCTAAATTGTATACTATTGTTTTTTTCCTGGCTGAATAACTGTACCTCCTAGCTAGGCAGTCTTGAGAAAAGACTAGATTCAAAAAAAGAGTTAAATGTGTCAGTACAACAGAATATGCAGCTGCCTGCTTGACACGTCTTGTACCATCGATTCTTAATCCTTCTAGAGTACCTTATTCCCCCCTGCAATATGTGGCCTGTTCTCTGTCTGACAACACAGTTAATCCATATTGTCTAGGCCCAGTTCTTTATTCCGATTCCTCCAAATCCTTGGAAACTAAACCTGAGCAAATTATCTCTCACAGTCTGTTATATGCCAGAATTTTCACAAATCTGCACAAATATATCTGCCCCACCTCATACCTGTCTAAGAATCTTTGTATCACTTCACTAGCTGCTTTGCTGCCAATTCGGTTGGAGCCCTCCTTCTTAAAAAGAAGCACTGCCCCTTCCCAGTGTATTCATTCAGTTACCATGACACACCTTTGTGACTCAGCTTGGCTTGGCATTGCACAAAAGAAGCAGGATGGAAACATAACATACCTGGCCTTACAAGAATGAGGTGCTTCTAGGTGGACAAAGAGGAGAGACTTAAGTCCTAAGAAGGACCTAAGAAAGAAGGTAAAGTGAAATTTCTGAGTCATGGATTTTGACTTATATGTGGATACACTGCCAAAGTCTTCCTTTGGGACTAAGGATGGAAATGTGTTGATTAGCCAAGGTAGGTGATTAACAAGGACTGTCTATTCCATTTTGAGTGAGTATGTTCTTGATGCACTGCTGTTAATGAACATCAGACCTATAAGTGCTATTAGTCCACAGATATTCACGTAACATCACTGTCCTCCTAGTTGTGTGCAAATCTGAATGAAAGATGTGATGGTAGAGAAATGTTTAAATAACTTCAGAGGTCATTTCCTCTGTTCCTAGGGGTCTTTGACATTGAGAGAATGAGCAGTAAAGAAGTAATAAAGTATTGTCAGCTGCTCACTGGTCCGATTTCCACACAGCAGTAGATAGACATCTTCAAATGCACACAAAGATGGACATAAATTACTATTCCATTTTTTACAATTGCCTGCAGATACCTGTTTTGGATTTGGAATACCTAAAACAATATCTCTGGTACTAATGAGAACGTGAAACAGAACTGCTATGTGAACCTTTCTTACTCATTTAATTTTTGAAATCATGCTGCTTAAATCATTCATGATCTACAGACAGGTGTTTTAATCCAAATGAAGATGGAAAACTACTGTGCAAGTTTGTTTGTTTTTTTTATAAATCAGTCATCTGCCAAACAAGGAGCCTCACTTTAGAAATCAGTAGGCAGAAGATATGAAATCTAGAGTCTGATGTTCTTTTATGACATCTGCAGTATTTCTGCGTAGAAAGAAAAGACACCTGAATGTATCTGAACTTAATTTGAAAAATAAAAAAGCTATGCTTAAAAGCTCGAACTGTAGAGTATGGTGGCAAAATTAAAAAGACAGGCAAACTCACAGAGAACCTCTTCATTTAAGAAAACAAAAACAACGTTATAGTCACTATGTAGTTATCCCAGAATATAACACTCCATCCATTTCTTACTCCCTGTCATTAAGTGGTAGTGCTTTTCCCTCCACTCCCATTCCAGTCATGCCATAGTCAAGTTAAGCAGCCGTTTCCAGCTTGCTATATTCTGTCAGAGAGTTAACAACATTGCTGACAAGGAACACTTGAAGATCATTAAAATTTATGAAAAATTAAAGGAGTCAGTGTAAACCAGTGAAAATTATAATTTTATTTTAAGGTGCAGCCACTGAGTTCTTGTGATGGAAATGGTAGATAGGAGTAACAAATTATTCCCTTAGATATTTAGCAGCAAAGACTCTGTCCACTTACAGAGTTTCTTACAGCCTCAGAACCAATCAGAAGACCTTTTGAAGATCTGAAAAACTCTTAACAGAAGGCTACATACCACTTATATGAAGTTATTGGAAAATCATTCACATTTCAGATTTGTATGAGGGAATCTATAGTGGTGTATGCAACAAAGCTCATACATTGCTCTTCTGGAAATGTCTTAAAGGATACACTATGAGACATATTGTTTTGTATGAATAATTGAAGCTTTCATATTTAAGGCAGAAGTGAATTTAACATGGCCTAAAGTAATGGAATTAGTATTAACAATGTGAGCAGCAGTGAGGAACATTGTAAAGCTTGGCTTAGGACAGAGAGGAAAACAAACTGGCTTAATAAACAAAAGGCAAAGCGTGTTGGAAGAGTTTCAAGATCACAAAGGATTTTTCTGCTCTGGAAGACCTAGCTCAGTTTAGGTGAGTACATATACTTTTAAGTGGCCTCGTGTCAGAAATGCCTTAATATTAAGCATTCAGACAGAAAATGCAAAGCAGCCCTTCAGTCATATTCTCAAATCAATAAGGTAGAGTGTAAAAGACAGTAGGAAAAAGAAAGAGTCAAGAACTTTCTTATCCTGGCGAAAGATATATACAACCTGCCAACTAGTAACATAGATAAATAATTAGATACTCAAGATGTAAAGACAAAGACTTCATTTACACATTTATGTATCGGCATACATGGAGTATATGTATCAGTCATGCATAGCAGGGCTGATCCTGGTCACAATTGTACTACTGCCAAAAAAGCTAAATAAAATAAATGCTAAAATATAAACCCTAAAATATACAATACAGTAAAAACTTAGAGAATAAAAAGACCAGAGTCTTATCTAGTCCTTGTGTCCAGGAGACCAACGCAAACTTCTTGGGCAGAAGGTTGCTTGTAAGAAATGAAATTGAAACTGGGGGAAACCTTCAAATGCGATTCTACCACACATTGAAGATGCACGTAATGCTGTTGAAAGGGGTTAATGAGTTGTAAAAATCAAGTTTTATATATAGATCAAAACATATTAATACAAAATGGACTCAGCATCCTCAGAGGAAAAACCTGAGGTTAGAGAGTCTAGATAATAGGCCAACATCATTTCACCATTGTAATATTCTGAATGAATCTCCTCTATCATTAAGCCTGACGAAACTATCCACATCTGAAGGGGCTGTATAAAAGCTAGTGACTAATGTCTCCATGTTAGATGATTACTTTATGTGTACAGACAGAGGACTTACCAATGGAGTTAGTTGGAAAATGAGTGTAAGAAATCAATGCTTTAGACATACACAAAGAGGTTTTTTTTATATTGATGTAGTAAGTTACCAAGAGAACTGTAGTGCTTTCAGAATTTTCTAGAAAGGTGATTTAGCAAGTGCTGTTTATACCCTCACCTCATGCAGGGGTAATACTGATAAGCCAAGGAGAGTACTTCAAACACATAAGCATTGAGGCTACCTGTAAAGCAAAACACATGCTTAAACTACAAATATGGATCTGGATGGCAGCAGAGCAGACAAAGAGATAGTCCATTTTGCAGAAGCCATAGGATGAACAGTGAAAGGATTCAGATTTCCTGATCATCTAAAAACATGTGAGCATTCATTTGACTTTTATCATATTTTTTTCTCCTTGTACTTTAGCACTCTCAAATTATTTACATTGCTTGTTAAGAACAACAGACATGCCTGTTACTGAGAAAGAGAACCAAGTGTTTTGGAGCTTCCCAGGCCATCCATACTACTTATTTATTTTGAGCAACAATTTATCTGTAATGTAAGAGAAGGGATAGTTCTGACCCATAATGTGACAGCCACTGAGGAATAATCAACTGGCAGGATAGAGTTACTTCCAGTTGGAGACAGAAAGTCTAACTGTTATCTTTGGACTTAAAAGTGCCTCAGTAATTGTATGGGAAGTATCTTTACCATTTGGACAGACCACAAACCACTTGTGGATTTTGCTAGTGAAAGTCAGTGCCAGCCATTGCAGCTGTATGGCTGTAGCATTGGGCGTTGACCAAAGCCTTCAAAACATTTGTTAGAGTGCCATCAGCAACTGCTGTTAGTCCAACAATACAGGAATTTGGAGTGCCTGTTATTTATGAAATACCTGAAGTAGATGCTGATGAAGGCTTTCCAGATAAGGAAGACTTCCTGAAGAAACCTTGAAGACAGCCCTTTTTTCTGAGGGAAGATCATATTACCTCCTGGATTAGAGTAAATAGCTTAAAATAATTGCAAGTATAATAAATTTGGGAGATTCATGAGCAAAGGACCAGAAGAAATGCTGGGAGTGGATATATAGTGTAAGATAACCATCACTATATCCAGTGAGGAAGAAGTAAAATCCTGGTAGCATTATCAGAAACATGGCATGTTAATCCTTGCATAAATCATATTGGTCTGTATTTAGTGGCTGAACGACATGGGCAGAAATGGACACTGAGGCGTCACTATTGGTGGAAAGCAGAGACAGATATTGACTACACACCAGTTTGCTCAAGAATAACAAATCTTGAGTTTAAATTTGCTTTCACCCATATTGCCCAACTGCAACTGGCCATCTATTAGAGCCTGTGAAGAAGACATAAAGGATGGTATTAATGGGAAATTACAAGATCTGGATGAATTTTTTATGAAATACAGAAGATGGGGAAAAAAAAATCCACTTAACCAGCCAGCAAAGAGGAGCATTATGGCATTGTGATTCCAGTAAGTACTGCAAAACCCAAAGCTACAAGTATCACACCAAAGACAGAAAACTGGACACAAAGGCCTTGTTTATACCAACATTTTCAGTCCCTCGCAGCGGATTGCAGCTATTATTGTAAATCAAATGCAAACTTATTTATTTAGAAGTATATATTAGTGATGTAAGAAATGGCTGGTAAAGTGCTCAAAATGGTGTTATCTGGGCTGCTCAGAGTATTTTGAGTACGGACATTTTCTGTCTCTTCCTTTTGTTTATTCTGCAGGAATTTTTCTCCCCATCTATGTCTGAAACAAAGTGGCCAGGTCCAACGTGAAGTATTGTGAATAGACAGTTAGCTTTGTGTTTCTAGCCTTGTTTTTTTGAATTCAAGAGATGTGGTTTACTCAGATAAGGCCTGGACAAACAGCAAGTCCCTCATGGTCCTAAACAAAACTTTAAGCTACTTAAGATTTTGCACATCATTAAGTACATGTCATTTTCTATTTATAAAGTATTGCTTGATCTGCTCATCCATCCTGTGTGGGGGATTAGAAAGCACATAAGTTTGTATGTGTGTCCATGCCCATTACTTGTCAGCCTTTTCCTGCATATGTAAGAGCTAGATCAGAAATGTTTGAGGACCCTGATGGTCACTCTATGCCTCACATGAACCCCCAAGGGCCTGCTTAAATTCCACCTTCTCAGAGTTGTTGGATGGAAGCATAGAGGCAGTCACTGGAGTAGGATCATGGTTGATTTTGGAGCTTTGTTGTTGTTGTTTTCTCATTGATCTCAGGCCTGCAAGCATAGTAGAAAGGAATTAAGACACTAGTGGTGAATAAGAAGTTTCCTAGAAGAAAAGTGTGTATTTAACTTTTGAGAAAAGTATAGAATAGATATCAGTTTTAAAAAATAATAATGGTCTATGTCTTTAAAGACTTTTAAAGATATAACACACTTATTTTTAGTGTTTTTTCTTTTCATTAAAAAGGCTTAATACAAGGACTTGTTAATTTCATGGTTCTGCTCAGCTTTCTTTTTTATTTTGTGTCCCTAGACCTTGAGCATTTAATAGACTTCTAATGGGCAAGAAATCCATATAAGGTAACATTACTGTAAAGCCAGTGAAGTTCTGCACATAGAGAGGGATGTTTTCCTAAGCCATGGATTTTGTATCTGCTACATAGCAAAGCTGTTAATAGGCAATTTGACTTGTAAGTGTGTATGTGTGTGCATGTTGTTTATGTGTGAGAATGAGCCACTACTTTGCAATCATCCCCTCCTATTGCTGGCAGTCTGACCATAATGTTACTCCTTGCCCTCTTCCTACACTCATTTGGCTGCAGTACATGACCCACAGCCACCTCTGGACACATGGAGAATGTGCGTGGCAGCTGGAGGATACTAAGCCGTCAACTTCCAGGCTGATCTCTGGCTGCAGCAGCACATGGCCTTGCTGCTACGTCTCTTGTTGGCCTCTTATATGGCACATTGCCCATTTCCCGAGAGTTGTCTACAGCTGCCTAGCACAGGCTCAGGCTGTAGAGGCTTCTCTTGTTTCTGGATGATGAGTTCCTTAGATTCCTTTTGGATTGGAAGGAATCTTCATCCCCAATTTCTGTTGTTGTTGGAATAGAAGAACCTACAACCAGTGAGAAGCACTCTGAGGGAAGAGGCTGTTTTGCCATGTGCTCACCTATTTAGCTGTTGATTAACATTTGTATAGACACTTAGCACTGTGTCATTGATTCTGGCCATCACTAAATGGCTAAGGTTTCTTTTCTACAGATGATGATGTTTTTTCTTAATGATTTTATTTATTTATTTACTTATTGCTATTAAACTTATGATGCCAAGTCCTTGCTGGATCCAAGTGACCTCCAGCTTTTTTTTACACTGATAGTCCATCTAAGTAAAGCCTCCATCACTCTCAGGCTGCATTCACATTGTTCTTAAAAGCATGACTGTGTGAAATTGAAAGTGCTAAAGCAGATCAGATTGACCCAGTGTCCACTCAAGTCAACAGAAAACATTAAACCAAGACCATTTTAGACCAAGCCTGAAATGCAAGGGATTGTGACTCCTACTCTTTGAATTCCCCAGTTTAGGGTCTTTTAACATCCGACTGACCTGGTGTTAATGTAATAAGCCACAAAGATGATTAACTTCCTTCTTTAACAGTCTCTGTGGTTTATATCTAAAGAGCTCTAGAAACAACAACATTAGTTTTTTAACTGCCCACTGTTTAGTGATGGCTCAGAAAACTTGTTTGAAAACCAGGAGGCACAAGGAACTTTTATTTCCCTGTTTGGGTGCATTCAGATATTTTTTCCTTAAAAAGTGGTTAGACAAGCCAAAGTAAACTAAAGCACCAAAGCAAAGGACAAGTTTCTTATTACTACTTTCTCCCATGAACTTATTCATTCATGATATCTCCATCAGGAATAATAATTAGGAAATGTCTTCTTTCCTAGCTTTGTTACAAACATCTTGGGAAGCACTGTAGGCTTTCTTTAAAAGAAAGCTCTCCTTTCAGCTTCTTGCTCTGCTTGGTTTTTTTTTTGCTGTATACTAAAACCTGTCTGTAAGACCCCCACTGGGACTGGGAAAAAAGTATCCTTTGTAGGCAGGTGGTCTTTCCTTGAGCATTTTCTGATTAGAAACATATGTTCATGAGTGTGAGGAGGCTTCTGTAATGGGAGAGTGAAACAGAGGCCAAGGAATGGGTAATGCTGCACAGGCAATGCAGTTGAAGTAGATCAGGTTTGTAATGGGGTTGTTCTGCACCTCATAACACATTTATTTTTAATCTAATCTGTTGCAGTTCTCTGCTAAGTACTGTAAGCTATATTGATATCTGGCAGCTTTTGAGCTGGCCAGAGCATGTCTCCTCACCCTGAAAACCCTGAATACAAGGATACTGCTGCAGGGGCTGCACAGGGACTCCCGTGGCGTGTGCCAGCAAAGTGGACCAGTTCTCCAGGACCCAAGGTTTTTCTCTTTGCTAAATCACTGTGGCCATATCAGTGTGTTTGACCCATAGCCATGTACTTAAGCAGGAAACACATTCTCCTCAGAATAAGAAATTTTCCTTACAGTAAGAAATGAGTAAGAACAGAAAGAAGAAAGTTCTCCCTCAGTAGTAGGCTGACTTCTCCAATGCCAAGATTGTCTCAAAGCACCAGGTGTAGGGGAGCTCTCAGGAGCCCTGTGAGCAGGGTCATGTACCAGGGGAACACGAGGAGGGGCAGAGGAGCCTGTGCTTATTTCTGCACTGCTACTGCTGTCACCTGCTGTTCTTCATCACCTTTCCACTCTGAACAGCCTTCTCCCACTGCTTAGAGCCATTGTCACCATCATAGCATTTACTAGCACTAAGAGAGATTGGAAGGAGCTGTAAATCATGGAGAGAGAGAGCACTGCTGACTAAGTGGCCAGAGGCAGATGTGATGAGCCAGGGGAAAGTACTCAGGAGATAAAAGGTGTTGAGTGGAAGAAGGCACTAATGAGGAGCATGTCACACAGGGACTGCAGCTTATAGCTCTGTCTAAGGTCTTCAGTGAAACAATACGAATTCTTGGCTTTCCTTCCTCTTCAGCCTTTCTTACCTCAACACTCAGGTTAAAACATTTGAGTAGTTCCAGTCCTCAAATGCCTTTTCTCTGTGTGCTGGAGACAGACCCACTTTCCTGTAGTTCATTGGGAAAGGACCAGGGGGTGCCTTCACTCACTATTGCACAGAAAACCAAGGGATGTTCCCTGAGAAGTGAGAGAGACACATGGCTGTATAAAGCATTGAAGAGATTCATTCAAAAGGCATTTGCTGTTAATACAGTGAAGAACTGATATATTGGTGGTCAAACACAGGAGCTAACAACTCAGCCAAAGACATATAACTTCATAGCTTTCTGCTTTCTGTTGTTGCAGTGCTGACTCTCAGATGTACAGACCCTGCCTGGTAATGTTTCTCAGGGCCATTTAAAAGCTAAAAATCAGTGAAGCCTGTTGGATTTTGGCTGTGTACCATCTTATCCTGGGTGTTATGTTTGTGAGATGTACAAGTCAGCTGTTTTTTCTTTACACCAGCTGAGGAATCCTCTGGCAGATGAATTCTTAGTTGTCCCTAATGTGCCAATATCTATGCTATTTCCATTACTAGGGTTGCTCAAAGTACATAGTTTAGGGGAGAAAATGTACCCCATTGTCAAACAACTAAGTTTTAAGTGACCAATAATCAAATATTAGTAAACCAAATAATCAGAATAAAACATGGGGTATGCTATTCATGGAAATGACATATTCATTAAGTTCATGCAAGGATAAGATAATTTGTTGTAGTCAGTAGCAAAACTCCCATTGACTTCAGTGGGAACTGAACCAAACTTCTTGCATGCACCATCAGACAGTTACAGCCATTTATTAATAAAGTCCTGGTGCAGCTGGGATGATGACACATTTTTGTTGCATTGCCTGGAATAAAGTAATAATAAGCTAAGAAAAATTTACTTTAGATTTTCAAATCAAATGGGCTTTATAATTTTGTTTTATTATATGTTTGCAGGATGTACTCACTGATAAAGAAGTTAGTTTCCATTCCATCACACAGCAAAATATACTAAAGAAAGATTGACAGACTCTCGATGAGTCATGAATTTTCAATGGAGCTAACAAAAATGTTCCTCATAAACCAGCACAAACTTTAACAGCACCTGTTAAAACTAGACTTACAGTTACACAAAGAATCCAATGGAACAAATTTAGGAATGTGCCAGAATTTTCATGGCTGGTTTCACTCTGAAGAAAAGGCTTAAAATCCTTTAGCAACACAATTTATTTGTTGATTTAAGGCCAGTCTGGAGAACGTATTTAGGAATTTAATGATGCAAATAGATGCTCTGTGAGACTTTGTAAAATGTCCGGCTACCCTAACCGAGGATACTCCAAAAGTACTTTAACCACTTTCCTTCAAAGTTTGGAAAAACAGTCTTCTTGGCTTTCTGAGTATCTCTGGTAATTGTGAGGCCAAACCACTTTTCCAAGCCAAACAGTGTCTTATATAGAGGGCTAGTAGCCACCTTAGTGCTGGAAAGGATTTGCTAACATAAACAGTGACTTGGAGATATTTCCTGTAAATGAAAAAGCAGATATGTCAGCTTGAAATTCACATGATATATCCACAGTACATTATGTACCTACTTATTTGTAAAATAAGTTATATTCTTTTCAAATCTTCAAAATAACTGATTTTCTTTTATGTACAGTTATTCTGATTATTTCTCACCGAAGATACATCACACACACAGATACAAGACTTGCAAAAATTGAAGTGATTGCAAAGTTTTTGTTTCAAAGGTGTAGTTAATTACTTGAACATAGGAAATCAACTGAAACAGGAAAATGCAGTCTGCATTTGCAGGCATTTTCTTTAATTCTGTGATATTTTGAATTTCTTGCAAAGAATCAAGGAACAGCCTGCAAAGCTTCATTGGACCTCACAGGCTTTTTTGGAACTAGATATTAATTTGTACTATAAAAAAGCAGGTGTTTAATTTGCAAACACTAAACAGATGGCTTATGCATTTATAAACATAGACCGCCTGCAAGAGGTGCACAGAAACTGAGGTTTTGTTCATATGCATCCCATAATTTATTCCCTTGCAGCAATGAAAATATAAACAGGATCTTCTTCTCCCACCATGATCAACACCACTGCCAGATGCAGACAGTTTTGGATGGTGTTTCGGGATAATCTTTAAATTCCATCTGCCTGCAAGAGGACTTCCTGACCTGCCGGGTGAATTTTATTAACATTGAGTTCTTATGAAAGCAATAACCAAACACAACCCACCCCAAAGCAAAACACAAATACCTCCCTGTCTGCAAGACAGGTGGAATTATAAGTCTATGAGACTTTAGTATAATGAAAGTGTTCAAATGCAGCTAACAAATAAGAAACAAACCTGCACCTACAGGTAGGGGCTGAGCATCGTTTTCCCATTTCCCTGAATTAGAAAGCCTTGCTACAGGCATTATTCTAATAATATGGTAATTAACAGCAATTAACACAATAACAATGATGGCAGTAAACAATTAATGTTTATGAAAGTCTTCTGAAGCAAACTGGTGAGTATTTAATGAGAAAACTGATCTGGGGAGAAAAGGCTCTCCCTCCCTCACCATTCAGTTGGCACCATCCTCTGTAGCATATAATGCGCAACGCATCAGTGGGGGTGGCTGTTCTTCTATGCAGTCCTATTTTCCATCCTCACTGAGGTTGCATCTAGCCCCTAGTATTGTCTTAAAGATGAAAACTGATCATTTTTGTTTACACAAGGCTAGAGTCAGAATCAGAACTGAGATGGCATCTCACCAGTCATTCCCAATCTCAAGCATAAGTCACAGGACCCACATTGTGGGCACCGGGATAAAGTCCACTAAATTCAATCTAGAGCTTCCTTCTGGTTATAATAAACCTTGAACTAGACCCCAGCCTGATTTAAGAATAAGATTACTTGGTGGCAGAGATACGAATAAACTAACGCCTTTGACTCACATGTCTTGTTCATTGGACTGTCCAGGAGATTTCATTTTCTATGGAACTATTTTCCAGCTAAAAGAAATTTGGCCTAGAAATGAATGTTGGCAATTACTCTCTGTAGTAAAGAAAGCAATGTCAATGGTTAATTTATCCAACATACAGAAAATTTTTATGAGAACTGGTACCTATTCTCTCAGATCTAAAGAATGTTACAAATAGCTCAATCCAGTACTTTATTCTTTTTTTTTCTTTTTAAAATTTTTTTAATAACGTAAAACAAATTAACAGGTAAATAGTTTACAAAGTTAATTAGGGATGATATTACTTACTTCTTAACAAATGACCCTCTCTATTTCCTGTATGTACTGAAAATACTAAAAAACATTGAAATCTCATTACACCAGGATTTGGTAATACTGTAATGAGAAAAATATGAAATACAAGACAGAAAAAGGAAGCACCTGCACTAAGTTTGCTACCATGACAGTGAACAACAGAATCATCAAATAGCAATCAAATAATCTACTCTGCAGGGGCTCTCTGGAGGGCATCTGTTCCCAGCTCTCGCTCAGAGCAGGGTCAGCTTTGGAGTTGCACTGGCTTGCTCAGGGCCTTAGCGAGCATCTCTGAGACACTTCACAGTGTCTCTGGGCATCTGGTTCAATGATACATACATGTTTCCTTGTAAATACACTAAGCTCACAAGTGAATGTAATTTCAGTGAAAACTTTTCAAAAATAATCGAAAGCTCAGAAATAATGTTCACAGCCTTACTGCTGCAGTGATTTCTTACAGTACTAGAAAAGTCCTTAAGCAACTCTACAAGTTCTATGACTCAATAATTTCATTGCTGATATGAGTAGAGGTTGTTGCAACTGGAAAATCAACCATTTGCTTTCCCTCTGCTCCTTCTCTCCTAGAAAGTGCAACAGTAGGAATTTAGAAGTGGTTAGTGGTATGTTGGGTCTTTCAAAGGAAGGATCCTTGACAATTTTTTAACTTAAGCTGAGTATGCTTTTTACTGCAAATGTCCCAATTTGAAAAAAACCTCTAAGTGCTCACAAATATCACTGATGTAGAAGTGGCAGATACTTTGAAGAAGTGGTAGCCCATTTGAAAGTTGTTCATTATTTCTAGTTGCATGACTTTGTCTGAAATGATGGTGTTAGCCTCAAAATACTACAGATAGATAGAAATCAGAGGTCAAAAGCATGGGGATTTTTTCCAATCAGTAGAGGGAAAAATAAAAGTTGAAAAAATCTTTCTGAGTGTAATAACCCAAAGAATCCAATTTAGTGTAAAAATACATCAAAACATGCAATGGTTCTTCAGAGCAGGAGGATCAAATAGTCTCCAGGTGGCAGGGTGCAAGTGTGCAGATATTTTCTTTGTTCAACCAATTCACAATTAACAGCAAGTAGTGCTGCAACATTGCAGCAAAGGATTTTCAGGAGTCCCTAGATACTATTAATTTTTAAAAATAATTTAATCAGACCAACACACAGCAAGAAGCATGTGGTCTGTACAGAGATGTAGCAATCCTGTTACATTTGTCATACATATTGTAGAATAAGCTATGTATCTTTCCAGAAGAGTGAGCTGAAACTCAGTCTACGTCTTCTGCTGAAATCTCTAACCACAAAAATGAAAACAGACATACAGTTGCTGTCTAGATGCTGTATTATAGCAAATGAGGAATATTTATTTCAGATACTTTGAAAAAGTTATAAGGGGAATAAAAAACTGGGGAAGATGGTTCATTTTTAGTCTGATTTAGTACCAATGCACTGCTATAGACAAAACATTAATCTCCAGATATGCAGAAGAACATGGAAATACTTGGAGATGCAATTAAAGAAAGTTTGAAAAACAAGTCTAAATCAATGAAAATACAATAAAAATGGTGATTATGCTTATTATTTTTACATGAATATATATTTCCCATCTTCACTTTTTCTTTTATTTGCTTATATGGGGAAATTCAAGTGAACATATGATTATCAACAGTAATTGTAGACCACAGAAGAATCACAGTCAGAAAAATATTTGCCTTGAGAGGTCTTTGGTGGCCATTTGGAAATATATTGCTGTTTGCAGTGTGGAAAAGGGAGAAAGAAGCCTAGGTTTGTGAGTATAAATAAATTTTTTAAGGATTTTAAAAAGAGGACAGTCCCCCTCTCTCCCAGTGTTATAACTTTTTTTTAAAGTATCTCCAAGTTTCTCTTTTCAGCTTATGTCCTGCAGGAAACTCTGAGAAGTTGATGACTAACATATCTAAAATAAGACACCTTTGAACTTCATGCTCTGAAAACCTGAACATTGTTATTAACTTTGTATTTGGCTCCTACCTCTTAAAAAAAAATCACACACTTCAAGTTTCCTGCTGGTTGTATAAACTGTCTGAGAGTGAGGACATAGGGCAAGCAAAGATTTCAAACAACTAAATAAGAACAAAAACATTTACAGAATGTAAAGCCTTGTGGCTTTTTGATGCTGTAAATAAAGTGCAAGACTTTTAAATGTCAAAATTCAAACATTAAACAAAAAATTGTGCAAAACAGCATTATAAAGCATGCAACAGTATCATCTAGTTACTGTGAACCATAACTTTATATCCATTGTCTATAATACAGCTGTGCTCCTGTAATGTAGGGGTACTACTTTTGTCCCCGAACACTGTGGTTTTCATGTCCATGAACTTCAAAAGAACAGTCTTATGTGACATGGATGTGCTTGCCAAATGGGAGTATGGTGCCTGTAATTTTTGTGCGTACCCTCTGCTATAGTAGTGGATGTACCACTCTTTATTTTTTAAAAAATAAATAATGATCTATAATAATCTATAAAATTAGTATGTTTCCAGGTTGGGATTCAGCTAACATGAGGTTAGCCCAAGATAGAGAGGAACACATGCAGACAATGGTTCCTCTCACTTTCTGTAAGCAGCTCTAGCATTGGTCTCTCCCTGGAGACACCACTTGTCGCAGTGCTTCCAGAGCCATCCTAAGCTCTGAGCAACATGGAACAAGTGTGGTGTGGCTAAAACCATGTGGGACTCATCCTGCCCGAAGTCAGCTCACCTGGCTGAGGGTGCACTGAGGGGGACGAGGGTTTGGCACTGGGCTGTGTTTGCCTGGCAAGCCCAGGTCTGTGGCTGGTGATCCTGAGGGACGCTTCAGCCAGTCGTGAATGTGACAGTTGGTTTTTGTACATTCACCCCTCCCAGCACTTTTATTTTTTTAATTGTATCTGTCCTGGTGCTCTTGTGGGCAGAAAAAAAGGTAGTTATCTCACTGGGAGGGAGGGCCAAGCCTCTTGCCAGTGACTGGTACCAGCGTGAGCCCTGCAGCCCATGACAGCCGCCTGATCCAGAGCTTCTGCTTTCCTGGTCTAGAATACACATGCCAGGGTGTAGCCCTGACAGGGCAGGCTGCTCTTGTGAGACTGCACACCAGCTCAGCTGCATTTAGGTCTCCATCTAAGTGCCTGGTCTTGCACTTTGGTCACAATAACCCCATGCAAGGCTAAAGGCTTGGGGAAGAATGGCTGGAAAGCTGGCTGGCAGAAAAGGACCTGGCGGTACTGGTTGACAGCCAGCTGAACATGAGCCAGTGGTGTGCTCAGGAGACCAAGAAGGCCAACGGCATCCTGGCCTGTATCAGAAGTAGTGTGTCCAGCAGGATTTGGGAAATGATTGTCCTCACTCAGCATTGGTGAGGCTGGACCTCAAATACTGTGTTCAGTTTTGGGCCCCTCACCACAGGAAAGATATTGAGGCACTGGAGTGTGTCCAAAGAAGGTCAACGAAGCTACTGAAGGTCCTGGAGCACAAGTCTTATGAGGAGTGGCTGAGGGAGCTGGGTTTGTTTAGGCTGGAGAAGAGGAGGCTCAGGGGAGACCTTATCTCTCTACAACCACCTGAAAGGAGGGTGTAGTGAGGTGATCCTCAGTCTATTCTCCCAGGTAACAAGCAGTAGAACAAGAGAAAAGAGCCTCAAGTTGTGCCAGGGGAGGATTAGACTGGATATTAGGAAAAATTTCTTCACCAAAAGTCTTGTCAAGCATTGGAACAGGCTGCCCAGAGAGGTGGTGGAGTCACCATCCCTGGAGGTATTTAAAAGACTTGTAGATGTGGTGCTTAGGGACATGGTTTATTGGTGGACTTGGCAGTGTTAGGTTAACAGTTGAACTCGATGATCTTAAAGGTCTTTTCCAACCAAAACAATTTGACTATTCCATGATTCTATGATCACTGGGAAAGCCAGGTGCAGGCAACTTTCCTGAGCATCCCTGGCCAGCTGAGGACAAGCCATTACCTCCAGTGGAGCATAACCATGCTTTTACATTACCCTTCTCTATCCAAATATTTCGGGAAGACATAGACCAACCCCTTATCATTCCCTGCCTGTAGCTTACAGCGCTGCTCTCTGTGTTGCTCTTTTCACTCAATGGCTGCATGGGAAAGTAGCCATGGGAGGCTGGGGAAGTTGGCAGTGGCATTTCAGACCTTGTCAGTGTAATCACCTTGCAAGGCAGCAGAAGCCATTTTCATTGTAACTTGCTTTCTAAACCTGTGAGCAGAAATAATTCCTGGGAAGAAAAATATGTAGAACTTCTCTTTTTCCTCCTGGATGGATGATGGCGGGGACTCGAAGGCAATAAATTCCTGAAAACATGTCTTTGAACCGCGCATGTCCCATCTTGCTCTCTGGATGTTGTTCAACACTTGCACTCACTGCTCACTTGAAGCTCCAAACTGCAACATGTTATAATCTCATTAACAAGAAGAAAGGCCTGTGCTATTCCAGTTTTACACCTGCACACCTCATTTGAAATGGCAGTAATGTGGTGATAAATCTACACAGAGTGTATTTTAAAGTGGCTGATATCTTCTCTAATGACAGGCCAGGCATCTACTTTTTATCACTTATCTGTATCCATCTTCAGCTCATTTAAATTCTCATGCACAATGCTCTCTATACTAGGAAATATATTCTTATCTCCTTTAACACTGTGTAAATATCTTCACTTTGTGCCAAGTTATGTCTAATGGCTCAAAGCAAATCTTTACCTCACCTACCCTGTGGTAAAATCTTCCTTTCTAATAGAATAAAAAATTAATAGCATATTTTGCATCAAATTTGTATTAGCAGGGATAGCATGCAAGGCAAAGTGAGTTACAGAGCTTTCCCCACTCTAAGTCTATAAATTAATCATAGTTGACTCCAGCTGTGTTTGCAGTTTCAGACGCCTTGTTACTATTTTTATTCCAATAGGTGGCACTGTGTTGAAACCTAAATGATTTTCAAAATTTGTGCTAATCCATATGCCTTCCTTTAAATTTTTATAAAAATGATTTATACAAGTTCTTACACACAATCTGAAGGAAATATTCCCATTTTGAACAATAAAGATAGCCATTGCTAGAGGACAGTTGTAGACAGCTCAGTGTATTTTACCTTTCTTTGCAGAGGTGTGGTGGAGGGCTTTTTGGGGGTTTTTTTGGTTTTGTTTTTTTCCCCTCAGCAGCTGTAATCATGTTTTTAAAACTGAGCAAAGAGCAAAATAGGCTCCCAGGACAGGAACATACTGTGTCAATGAGGCCCATCCCTTGTGGTTCTGTCATGCAATCCTTGCATAAATTTATAACTACTAATCTTAAAAACAGTTGTTCCAAAACCTAGTCTTGAAAGGATAAGAAATCTTCTAATCTCCATCTTAAAATTATTCATGGCTTGTTTTTCTCTCAATGATTTCTATTAACAAACATCATATTCTGTCCATGTCTTAGATTTGCTTGACCTAACAATGCAAAACTCTTTTCATCACCTTTTTTTATTTTCAACAGCCTTTGATTATACCTTCACTATGCTGATTCTAGTTCAAGCTCATCATTTTTGAACACAGAACCGAATGCTGTATTTCACACTATGCCAGTAATTTACAAAGGAAGCATGCAAGGCAATGTCCTTGTATGCCTTTCTCTTTTTTTAAGGATGCATCGCTCTGAAAGTTCATTGTTGTCCTTCCATTAGCCTGTAGACTCAGATCTTTTCATCTCAGTGCTTGTTTCCGGTTGATGAGCTCCTCAATTACAGGCTAAGTTCATGGTGGTGGCTCCCACAACTCACTCTGTCAAACTTGATTCTGTTGCAACTTCATATCCACAAGTTCTTCTGGTTTGCTTCTCTGGTGTTTCCCAAATTACTGTCTTCAGCAGATTTCATCAGAAAATTTCATCACTACACTTCTTCCTATTCTGTCAGCAACAAAAAATACATTAATGCCCCCCGAATCATGAAACCAAGATAATTCCAGCAGTATTCTTGCAACAGAATCTTTTTTCAGATGAAGTTCCCTGTATCTGTTATTTATTGTTGTACCCCTTTTAGCGATTATTCAATTACCACTCCTCTTCCAAACTAAAATGCACTTGAATTAATTGAACAATCTGTTAAAGGAGGAGTGGAAAGATAGAAGAGAAATTCTCAAAGCTACTAGTAGGCTACTTTTTCAAGACTTTGAAAAAAAGTTTTTTTCCAACTGAAAAAAACAATTAGGTCATTGTAGACTTGAACTGTTTTTCCTGGAAGTTGATGCAGATTTTGCCTTTGATTTCAACTGTATCTTAGAGTCCGATGCTGTCTCCAAGGAAGTAAACAACAATGCCCAAATGCCTAATGTTTAATGAGATTTTCTATTCAGTTATGAACACAAAGGACATTAGATACTTAATTTTTCTTGATTTAAATTAAAAAAAAAAATCTCTGTTGCTACCTATTTGCATCTTAGAGACAAATAGGTGCCTCATCTGCCTCCCCATTTTTTGAAAAACAGACCTGAAGATATCATTTGCAATTAGGTAACCAAATTAATTTCCAAAGTTTGTAGGAGGTTTATGTCCAGGATGAAATCCATGTTTTTTAATTCTTTTGATCTGTTTTAACAATTTGTGTCATTTACAATGACATCAACGTTTCCAAACAGAACTACTTTAGCTTAAAACCTATGTCCACTTTTATTTATTCAGTTTTGTATTAATGGGATTTAATTAATTTTGAAGTAATTAATCAACTTTTTATTTAATTAAATTAATTAACCAAATTATGCTTCTATCTCTGAAAACCATGTTCTTTATTTTAGGTGTAAAAATGACCAGGAGTTTTAGAAGTTAAAAGGTTAAAAGGTCTGTATAGCCCAAAACATACTTGATTTCTAAACTGTTGAACATGTATCTTTTTAAAAGCAGGTACCCTTAGGTACGTTCAAAAAAAATAAGACAACCAAGCTGCTCTGAAATATCTGAATGCAAGTTCTTAATTATGGTTCCAAAATTTCGCTTTGAAGATGCTGCCTCACTAAATATCATTTGTCATCATCATTCAGTGGCCCTGACCTAGTTCATAGTGTCTTTATGTATGAAACAGCTGCTTTGGTGTTTTGTCTTTGTTTCTGCAAAGACATAACATTTTCTTTTCCATAAGGTACTAGAAAGTTAGTCTGTTGTTAGTATAATTTGGACCCTCCTGAATGTTTAAATGTTGGAAAAAAAAAGACTTATACCTGTAGTTCTAGTATGAAAAGAAGTGAGTTTCAATTTTCTTGGCAAAGAAAATGTAAAACAATGCAAAAATAGTAACTGTGGCTATATGAACAATGAATAATTACTAAGAAATCTGTAGGCTACAGTGTATTGTGACTGATTGATTTAAGGATGGGAAACTGAAGAGGCTTCTATCCATTCACAGTGAATTACCCAAAGGTCTTTCATCTTTGTGCACACTGAATAGGCTGATTGCTAAGGTATTGCATGGAGTGTCACTGTCTGCCCAGGAGAAGGAATTAGGGAGCATTTGCCTTTCCTGAACCAGGAGGGAAAAGAGGCCAAGAGTGCTGTTGGGAGGGGGAGTCCACCTCTGGGAAAAGCTGAATGAGGTTCCTCATGTCATTTCTATAGACTTTCCACCATCAAAGATTCTTAGGTACTTAACTCTTGGTGAAATAATTGGAAATTTGTTGCTTAAATACCTTTTGGTATTGAACCAATATCTTTGGGAACTTCTGATAGATTTGAAGGCATCCCTATATTTATTTCTGACAATAGCTAGCACTTAAAATACCACAGTGGAGTTCTTTCAGCTCCTACACCTAATATCCAGGTCTTCAATCCTAAAGACAAAAGTTGGCTAAACCACAATTTTTTGTGTGAAGGGGAAAACTAGATGCTTTTATTGTGTTTTCTTTTCTTTTAATTTGTTTTTGATCTGAGCTCACTAAAAGCTAACCTACAGAAAAAAAAGGTTCTCAAGCAAAAGCAGGAAGCTCCCGAGGGTGCACAAGCTGGGACAGAAAGGTTCCTCACCCAGCAGCAAATGTTATCATTTACAATGTACATTCAGTTTCCAGCATGTGATACTGCCTGGTCCTACCCTGATTGCATCATTGCTGGTTTTTTTGGAATAGGAAGGAGACTGTTGACAAATGACCATTCCAGAAGAAAGTTGTCAGCATTCCCAAAATGTGTTTATGAGCATTAATAACATTAACTTTAATGAATCACTAGCCAGAATTGTATGAGCAAAAGGGTGAGGCTTCAAGAGATCCTGGCAGTCAGATGAATCAGAAGTTGGCTTCATCTGTCTTTTTTTTGCTTCTACAAACATGAAAGATATGGCAGTGCAATTATTCCTACACAGTCCTTTGGACTAGTTTGATTCTGTGTGCTGAAAACCCCCAAAGCAGGGATGAGTTCTGGCAGATGCCCATGTGGAGGAATAAAAGCACTCCTAGATAAGTCTGTGCATAAGCAAACAAAACCACTATCAGCTTACTCCTGTGCCTTGCATATCCATGCTGCTTTGTATTCTTTCTCACAGTCTTTGCAGCTCACCAAGGGTGGCACAAACTAGCTGGAATAACTGGAATGGATAAATACCATCCAGCTTGCTACGACAAGTAAAAGCTCATGCCTCCCAAGAAGGGCTGCAGGGAGCTGGAATGCAGAGCTTCCTTCCAGATCTGAAAAGAGCATTTCCAGAGACAATATCCACAGAGAGCCTCACATATTAATAAGTAACACATTTAAGATAATTATGGTCAGATTTTTAAATTTTAATTTTAACAATATGGTCTGATTTATCTATTCAGAGGAAAGAAATAAATAATAATGAAAGGATGATCTGAACTTTATTTTCACTTGAAATTTCTTTACACTTCTTGTATATTACTTAGATTTCAGATAATACCATCAATGCTTTTCTCTATTAAGGCATTAGTTAAGAGATATTAATGATAAAGTTTCATGTTTTTTCTGATGTATCATGCATACATGCATATTTTAGCATTGCTGCATATTTATTCTGGTTTTGCTTGGTTTTTCACTGGTTGATTTATAACATTTTTTTAACCGTGTCTGTGTGTATAGTTCTCATATATTGTACATTCATCTACAGTTAGCTTTAATTAAGGTAGCTCAAATATGGGAAGCGACTGACTGCTGGCAGAACAAGTAGCTCCACTCAAATCAACTTGCCATGTCAAGGTAGGGCAGGTAAAGTAAAGTAAAAGTAAAGTAAAGTAAAGTAAAATCTTCCCCAACATCCTTCATTTATCAGCTGAAACTAAGACATAGACATCAGAGAAATATACATATCTGGAACTCTCCCACAATTATGTGGTGCAGGGTCTGAGTCTAATTGGAATTTAGATCATGTCTTGGCCATGCATTTTTCCTCTGGTGATGGTGAATTTTGCTTGCATGAAGCAGAGGAAAGATTAAGCATACTGAGTGTTGTAATAATGACATGCTGGCAACTGTTTGTGGTTTTTAGAGCCTCTTTCTCAGCTTAATCCTAAATATATCCCCCTGGAATATAACATAGAACATAAAGAATGTTGGTTTAAATGCAGACTAATACCAACAAAAATAATTGAGAGAAAATCTAATTAACTTCTATCACTGCCATGTGCAGTATTTTTATTTTTGCACCTCTATGATAGATCAATTAAAAGGGACAATAATTAAGCAGACAATTATGGATGTATAGCTTAAAGTGATAGTGACGATGATAAAGTAAGTTATTTTAATTTAATAATATAATCATCTTCTGTCATTAGAGTCACTGTGACATGCAGTAAACAAAAGCGAAAAAGCCAGGTTTAAAGTGCTTGGGGATAGGTGTTTATAGTTTATAGAAAAACTGGGATTTACTATAAGAATGAGAGTTGGTTATTAAAAAAAATAATTGAAGGAAAAAACCCCCAAAACAAACCAAATCAACAAACACAAAACCCAGCAGTGCTGGCCAGTGAGTATCTCTTCCTGTCCTGAGACCAGACACATCAGAATTGACATCTACCTCTTCAGTGACCCCACTCTTCCCATATGTGCAGTAGGATATGTCCAGTTGAAGGTGCACAAAGAAGTGCATGGTGAGGACAGGTGTGGTTTATCACCTAGGCATACCACTGTTATAGGTTAGTTTCCCAAATTGCCC